>NW_021770540.1:2260-3637 GCF_005508785.2 Acyrthosiphon pisum
TTATTGTGTTTAAATTTTGTTATGGCCAATATTATAAGAAATCAAACTCAATAAGTTATTTTTATAAGATATTGGAGTTTATTATATCTAGTATATTTTTCTAGTTTGTATATGTATGTATGTTGTAAACTTACAAAAATATATTCTAAAAGAATAGTAAGATAAACTTGCTTACGAGTTAATAAACAAAAAACAAATATTGAAGCTACCCACCTCAACTTACAAACATTTACAACTTGAATGCTCAAAAATGGTTTGTTCGTGACAACACTGGTGACACAGAACTCATAATAATTTTGATTATACTTGATTAACTATTGATAAAATAATATTATGTCCATTTGTACTCCTTTATATACCGATGACATAACGACGCTGTTAAATAGAAATACACAATTGAGTGATATACATTTCCAATAACAATATGATGCAATATATGTTGAATATGGTGTAAAGGTATTAATGTTTTGATAAACAACAGTTTTTTGTTTTAAATGCAGTTTCAAAAACTTACATGCATACATATATTATTTATATCAATTGTAAATTCATCAGAATATATAAGCAGTATACAATTTAAAAATTGCATTTACTCGTCTCAATTCTATATATATTTTATGTGTAGGTGTTACGTCCCAACTGACGTCGATACATACACCAACGCAGAGATGAACACTTGATGTATTATGTTATATTTGAGTGTTTATTAACAAGTACAAAATTACAATATTATAAATATATGACAGTGAGTGGTGTTACGACCTGCCTCTAAGTGTCTTATGTGTATTGCAAATATATGACAGTGAGTGGTGTTACAACCTGCCTCTGAGTGTCTTATGTGTCCCTAACCGTCTGACGAGCTCTTGTCATGGGCTCGTATATATATGATCGGATCCTTTGGAGTGGGTGGTCGTTGTAGTGGCCAAATCCGGTCATGAGACAGAGTCCGGGTCTCGACTTGGTATGCTGGACGACTCGCATCCTCTGTATGTGTGTTGACATTCCCGAGGAGATACGTGTGACGATGCTTTTATGGTTTGATTGTTTCATACTATGCTTTTGCAACGATCTCCGCGTGATATAATATACTAATTGTCTTATTAGTTACATCCGTTAGATATTGCTAAGAACGTGCGATACGCTATACATAGTTTATACATAATTGATTTATACGTAGGTACGTAACACCTCCCTTCTGAAAAAAAGACTTTATGTTTAAAGGTTTAAACATAAATCTTTTACAAGTTATAGTATGTAGTTATTACAATAATTTTACAATAGTGGTACATTGGTTATAAAATAGTGATACATTGGGTTAAGTGTATAATAATTGTTAGATATTAAGACCATTTTTTTTTTTTTTTATAATTTTCTTTT
>NW_021770540.1:3687-4872 GCF_005508785.2 Acyrthosiphon pisum
TACATTAATTTACATCACTAATAATTATTCTATACTTTCAATATCCTATTTCATAAATTCGTCTGTATAATTCAATAATATTTCAGGCTCTGGCACGTAATCCATATACTCGACCAAATCCTTGCAACACTGAGTACCTAGTTTCCCTTCCCTTTTTGACATATCGTATAAAAAGGTCACAATGCTTTGTGTAATACGTTTGATTTCATTTTCCGAAAACGGTTCGATAAGATGATTATTCGCTACTTCTATATGTCCAGGTAAACAATTTGGTACATTTCCGCCGCCTACTGAAGTTGTATCGTGTTCCCCATGTAAAATTGCAATGTCCAAATTGGCACAAAACAATAGATTTTTATTCCTATAATTAAAATATTTGGTTACTTAAATCGTAATTATTCCTATCACTTATTTTTACACATATGCTTTTATTTTTATTTATTTATTTGTTTATTTATTTATTCATTTATTTATTTATTTATTTCAAAGTCTCGTGAGTGCTATTTCATCTTGATTACGTAACGCGTGTCTTCCCGTGAATTCTAATGTTCTTACCAAATATTGGTATCTTTCTTTCCGTACTAATCTATAGTATTTTACTATACTCATCATAATTAGTAACATTATTATCACTACCATTCCCAATACTACACAAACTATATATATGTAACCCGTTTCATGTTTCTCTGAATTACACATAATTGATTTTTCGTTAACGTTAGTTTTATTATATCGCAGATTTTCGTATTTGACTGTGCTCTCAACTTCTGTAGTACTAGGATAGTCCATCGATATCTTATCCGTAGCACCATCCACATTGTAGTCCCTACTCTTACTACCGTTTTTCGCGACTCGCACTTTTGTGACTTGTGTGGAATTCTCGTATACTTCTGTACTCTCAATTTCTGTAGTACTAGGATAATCCATCGACTTTCCATCCGTAGTACCATTCAAGTTGTAGTCTCTACTCTTACTGTCATTTTCCGCGATTCGTGTGGTGTGACCTACTGTACTAGTTACGTATTCATATCGTCTGTTGCTCTCCGTAACATTGACCTCGGCTGCGTGTAATATTCTCGTAGCTGACCCAATTGTCGCTACGTTCATAATATTTGGTTTTAATCTATTGTTACTTCCGCTTTCTGTGCTATCTACTGTAATAGTTTCAAGAAAATAATCGTACTT
>NW_021770540.1:4922-6211 GCF_005508785.2 Acyrthosiphon pisum
GACGTACAAGAGATCGAGCTACCGGCGGCCGGTACTCGTCTTGCGCGACTCGCCTTCCCGTCCCGCCTTGTGCCTTTTGGCGTGGTGGGAGAGTTGGTGATGTCGCGCTGTAGCCCGTGGTGGCGGTTGACAAAAGCGTAGACCGGTCGCTGCGGTACCTGTACTTTGTACTGGCTGCCGCTGCGTCCCGTGTCATATGTTAGTATTGTATATGTTTAACAAATATTTCTTTTTAATTTTACAATTATAATCTTATCTTATGGTTAATATTTCTATATAATATAAATTCCTTATTCTATTACAATATATTTTTTTTTTTTTTTTCATGCAATATATATATACTGTTATGTATTTTCCCAACACCATGTTAATAATATTTTAATATACTTATAATGTGCAAATTATTTTATGTATTATAATATTTCCTTACGTGTCCTAATCCCTGTTACTATTTTAATATATATATTTTTTTTTCCTATATTTATCTCGTATATATATATTTCCCATAATATTTAAATCTTATTTCTATTTTTTTTTTTTTTTCATTTTAATCACTATCACTATCAATATCCGAAAATCTAATATGTCTATAAGTTCTATTAACTATTTCTAATTCATCCCTATCGGTAAGTATATTATTCGGTACTATATCATCTAAACTAATTTCCCTTAAACTAAAATTATTTATATTTCTCAGTCTGCTACCTCTACCTATCCCATGACTATGGTTATGGTTATTATTGTTATTATTATTATTATTACTATTATTATTTTTCAACCATGCTGCCCTATACATTTGCGCATTTTTAAAATTTAACCACGCCTCTATGTTTATATCATTATTTAACGGAAAAAACTCGTTTATAACTCTGTCAGCTAGTCTTACGTCCGCTTCCAATTGATCTGTATTTTCTTCCCCTGTGGGTATTGGTGGTTCTATTCTATTAAATATTATACTCGCCACACCTATTCTCCGTGGCGTGTCGTGTACCAACAGTGGTCGATCCATATCGAGGTGGTACCTGAACGGCCTACTCGAAACTCCTTCGGCATAGGGATTCCTGAACTCACTTAACAACCACTCACATATGATTCTCAGTTGTCCGTCCAGAAATGTTTTTTTGTAGGAGTATACTGTATACCCCTACACTGATGATTTATTAACATTCTGAATGTATGTTTCGGGATGGTATATAAAAGGTTCCGGACCATTAAAATGAATAACTGTTTTTCCATCACGTACTCCCCGCCTTCATCAGTACCACCACCAATAAACCGACCCCCTGCTC
>NW_021770540.1:8739-13155 GCF_005508785.2 Acyrthosiphon pisum
TCGCGTTCACATCCCACGTCGACTTTTATTTTTATTTTTATTTACTACGTCTATAAATTATTGCATATTAGTATTATCTTATTATTTTATGATTATTTTTTATTTATACATATTTCAAATTAATATTCGCTAATTTTTAATTCCTCCGTTTTTACTTTTTTATCGTAATATCGTTTATTCACTTCTTTATTTTTTATTAACCTACTTCGTGCTATCGTGTGAGCCTCCTGAAGTTTTTGTTTTAAATCGTATACGTAATCATCATAATTATACCTGGGTTCTGGAGTTGATTTTAATTTAACCGGAATATTTATGTCCCTACCATATAATAATGCGTAAGGTTGATATCTAGTGGACGTATGTTCTGTAGAATTATACACAAACATTGCGTAAGGTAAAAGCTCATCCCAATTGTCTAAACTTTTACTCACGTAGTGCCTTAAAAACTCTGCTAATGTTTTATGTGAACGTTCGAGAGCACCGTTGGTCATCGGGTGGTAACCGGAAGTTTTAATTTTATTAATTTTTAACAATTTGCAAACATCTGTAAAACATTTTGATAGAAATTCAGTTCCTTGGTCGCTTAATATCTCATCTGGGATTCCGTGAATACATACGAAATTTATTACGAAAGCCTTTGCTACCACGTTAGCGGTGTGACAAGGTATAGCTACCCCCAAACTGAACTTGGTTAAATCACATTGCATTGTAAGTATATAATTGTTACCTAACCCGGTTGTGACTAAGGCAGCTCTCCCACTAGCGCGACGCGATTGACGCGACGCAACTTAATAAAAAACCATGAAACTGTCGTACGCGACGAGTTTCGCGTAGAATCGCTCATTCACGCGATCGAAGTCGCATCAACAATATTGTTCTACTGTATTATTTTTCAGTTCGTATATTTTTAAACAGTATATAACAGTTCGTCACCAGCATCATCCGTGTACCTATTGAAAATGGAATCGGATAGTTCAGATGATAGTGTGATAGTGATGTGGTCTTATTTAAAAAGTAAAAAAAAAAAACGTAAATTTTGGATTCATCCCTACTTAGCAAATAATATCAACAGAAATGCGTATGTTGCTTCGAGAGAACTATTATTACATCCAGAACGTTTTCAGTCATTCTACAGAATGAGTAAAGAAAGTTTTTCAGAACTTTGCAACTTGCTTGAACCGGCCATCGGCCGAAAAGATACTCATTTTAGAAAAATGTGTCGGTGTCGAGAAAGACTTCTAATAACAATAAGGTATGTATTGTATACTCGTATATTTACGCGTTATGATTGTTATGAAATAATAATTTAGATTTATATGGATAATTTAAATGGTTGGCCAAGTTCATGATTCATGGACATTAAAATATGTACCAAAAATCGTTGTATTAAAATAACAATGCATTAAAAATAAGGAAAAATACGCTATAAATACAAAAATCACAGAATAGGCACACAAACTCATATGAATAATTGAATAAATATCGTTGACTTTCATTCAAATCATTGACACACCTTATGTCCTTATATAATAATAATAGAGAAACTGACACTGTACGTTGTAATAAATAAATATTGTAAGCATCAAATATTGTGCATAAACGATAAACCTGTTAGAAAATCATATGGTATAAATGGACTATGTCATCTAAAAACAATAAACAAAATAAGTAAGATAAAATTTTTAATTTTTAATGCTTCAAGAAAATTTAAAAATAATTTTTGACATAAAATTGTTTATTAAAAAAATTTAGATTTTAAATGTTATAGAAAATGTATAAATATACGTCTTTAAAAAAATACGTCTTATTTAAAAAAAACAAAAATGCAATACATATATATGTATATTATTTTTTTGTAAGATATTCTTGCATATCGAGTGGTATACAAGACGTGTTTGGATTTATCTGCACTTGTTCAATGTTACTCAAATTTAGCACACTTTGGTACTCTTGTAATGTTTGTGTATGTTCTAAGTTATTTGAATTTTGTATGTACATGGGTGAAGTTAAAACTGAACTAGATTCAGAACCGTATGATGATACACTTGGCGAATAGACAGAATAGTTTTGTGAATGAGTTGAATGGTTTGAAATAGGACGAATAGGTTGGAAATAGTCAGCTACTCCGGTACTTGATTCTCCCAAAATATCATCTATTGTATCTAACATTTTACGTTTGAATTTCCTCATTTGGATGTCAGTCATTTGATGTATTTCAGGTAACATACTTAACAGAAACTGTTTTCTTGGATCATCTTCTTTTTTGGAATTTTGTTTCTTGTTAATATAATCAATAAAACATTGATCTGCAGCATCTGAAGTGTTTGTCTTTTTTTTCTTAACTTTTGGAGTAAATACTTGTTCGTTGCTTGATTTAGTCATGTTGAAACTTTCTGCAGTCGATTCGAATTCATTTTCTTCGGTGTTTTCAACTTCATCAGTTTCGTTAACTTCATCGTCCATCACATTCGGAGGGGAAGGAAGATTTCCCGTACTATCTACACTTCTGAATCCTTTAATATACGGTAAAATAAATTGCATATGTTCAGTCATATAGTATACTTTACAATCTTTTCTTCCGGAACCACTTGGTGGTTTTTGTCTCCTTACAAACACTGTACGAAGGTTCCTCCATTTTTCTTTGCAGTTTTCCGCTATAAGGAATTTATATGGTAATTAATATTTATATCATAATAATTAGAGCTCTAAAATGTCATGAAATTAATTTTACAATGAATAATAATAGTATTTATACAAATCATAATATTTAAAAAAAAATGATTTTCAGATATTTGGCTACAGGTTGCAATTTTAGTGCCTTGGCATTTTATTTTGCGAGAGGTAATAACACTGTCAGTAAAATCGTTGCTGACACAACAAGAAATATATGGGAATGTTTAAAAGATCTATATATGCCAGTACCAACTGCTGAAAAATGGAAAACAATAGCTGACAGATTTCAAGATCTGTGGAATCTCCCAAACTGTATAGGTGCATAAACAGTTTTAGTATAATATAATATAATAAAAAAATGGCTATATTATGATGTACTATAATATTGACCTCAAACCATTTAAATATGTATACAAATGTCAAATAAGCATCTAACAGTATATTAAGACTAAAAATAACATTTTTGTTTAATTGTCTATAGGTGCTATAGATGGGAAGCACATCAGAATACAAAAGATTCCAAAATCTGGTTCATCTAATTTTAACTATAAATCGTACCATTCGCTGGTACTTATGGCGAGTTGTGATGCAGATGGTATATTTACAACAATTGATGTTGGTCAGGCAGGGAGAAATAGTGACGGTGGAGTTTTTAGAGCTTGTCGTTTAGGCCGATGGTTAGATATAAATGGTCTTGATATACCAACAGGCATCAAATTACCTCACGACCAAGGGGATATACAAATGTTTCCATACTATTTTGTCGCGGATGAAGCATTTCCTCTTAAGTCCTATTTGATGAGGCCTTATCCAAGAAGAGTACTTGATAACAAAAAGAGAATTTTTAATTATAGATTAAGTAGAGGAAGAAAAACAATCGAATGTGCTTTTGGGATGATGGCTAGTAAATTTAAGGTACTAAGTACACCAATTTTATGTGTAAATGAAGAAACAATAAGCAGTATTATACGATGTATGTGTGTATTACATAATTTTATTCGGATTAGAGAAGGTAGAGCTTATCAACCGCAGTACCATAAGGAAACTGAAATGAATATGAATATTGGAATGAATTTGGAATTAGAAAATGAAAACAACAATTTACCAACCAGAAATTCGGCATCCGGACTTAGAGATTATCTGTCTAACTACTTCATACAACCACAATCTGCATTACCTTGGCAATGGAATTATTGTACATCGTAAAATAATAGTATTTATCTTATATAATATTTTTTTTTTTATAATAAATATTATGTTAGGTCAGTTTATATTACTTATTAATTAATATTAAATTACTATTGTAGATTATTTTTACTTAATACTTAATACTTACTACTTCATACTATATTTACTTAATACTTAAAAAATAAAAAAAATTAAAATTAAAATTAATACTTAATTATTAATAATAATTAATTATTATTATATTATTAAATTACTATTGTAGATTATTTTATTCTATGATTAATAATAAACGTACCTTTGTCCTTTAACGATTTTGCCACACTTTCCCATGCCAAATCTGTTACATCTCGTTTTGAATAGTCGGATAACTTATAATTGTACAGACAAGGGTGTTTTTCAATTTCTTCCACAAGTTTAATGTTATAAACGGGATCGTCTTTTTTGGCCATATTTTACCAAAAATCGCAGACGACCGTTGCATGAAACTGAACATGTTCAGTCGCGCGCGTATTTTTTACGTCGCAGTCGCTGCAAAAATAGTCGCGTTGCGTGTAT
>NW_021770540.1:13205-18201 GCF_005508785.2 Acyrthosiphon pisum
ACGAGTTGACCCCGATTCCCGGAGGCGCGCGTGTTATTGAATGGAAATGGAGGGGACGGCATCGGCGGCAACGACGACGACTATGACGACTATGACGGCTACGACGCACGCGAGCGGGAGGCGAGACATCCGCGAACGCTCGAGTTACACCACCACGGCGAATGCATCGGCGGCGGCTGCGGCGGTGGCTGCTACCGGCAGCGGCGTCAGGCAGCTGCGGCACGTCCGGTTTCGCCGTAACCGACACACGACTACCACCTACCTACCGTCGCCGTCACCACCACCACCACCGGCACAGAGATCTGCGAGATCTTCCGATCCCAAAGTCCCCCAATATAATAATAATACTGTGTTGACGCAATATCGTCGTACGGCAGATCGATCCGGCGTCAATAATATCATCAACAATGACGACGAGGTCCCAACAAACGTAATATTTTACCCACAATACCGCTACCGTTTTATTATACCATACCATACTTTACTATAATGGATACCTTGTGTTGCGGCCGTCGACAGGAGGCGACGACGGCAGCGGCGGCGGCACCAGCGGTACGCATTGATTGGCCACCGGCGGCGGCGGGGTGGCCGGCGCCCCGTTCGCGCGACGCACTCGAAAACCAACGAAATATCAAACGAGTACCGAGGAAACGAACGACGACTCCGACGGAAATCTCTCGACCCGCGCGCGGCGACTTATTACCGTACGCTATACATATTATATACGCGGGCGCGCGCGCGCACCGAACACTGCACGCGGATACGGACTAGCGCGCGCGACGGACGGCACGAAAGATCGGACACTCTATACCATAGCCTCAGCGTTTCGTGCCACACGAGTGTCTCAAATGGTAAAGCACCTATATATGAGACAATAATATTATGAACTTTTCGATTGAATTATTGTATTTATTATGATTTTTACATGATTAGAATCACGCGCGCGGCTCACCGGGTGACGCGGTACCACGGCCGACGGACGCGAACAATGCACTGCTGTGCTGGTAGTCGTCGTCGGCACTTGGTGAGTACGCGCGGATCGGGCGGTGACGGCGCGCGGTGGTGGTGGCGGTGACGCGAGGCGGCGGCGCGGTGGCGGTCGGGCAGACGGTTGGCCATGCGGCGGCGGTGACGGTGGCGGAGCGGTGCGAGCACGTACGGTGTGCTCGCGGAATGCGGTCTACGGGGGGAAAAACGGCGGCACCGCAGCGACATCGAGCGGACTGGCCTCGCGTAACGGTCCAAATTGTTTTGTTTTTCATTTTTTTGTGTTATTAATTATTGCTATTAAACATATTGTTGTTGTTGTGTTTCGTAATGATTACCGCCGAGTGGTACCGGCGACCGATAAGTACCTACTTACCTGGACCATCTGGTATCAACTACATCGAGTGCTCCCGATTGTCGTTGTTCGCCGTCGATCATCCTCTGAAGTCAGGGCCGTATTTAAGGGGGGCAACAGGGACATTTGCCCCGGGCGGCCAATTATTGACACATTTAGGTGGGCGGCCAGGCGCTGGTTTATACTATATGAATAACATTTTTTTTTTTTGTAAGAATTTCTTTGAGTACCTATACTTGGACTTTTTGCATTGCATGACTATGATACGGCCATTTAGCGTCATTTACTCATTTTGTCAATCAATAATAACTAACTGTTCGTTTTTGTAATTTTTTTTTATAGGTTACAATTATATGTGTCATACATTTTTACAATAATTAAAATAATGTATAATCGTGATCTGTTTTTAACAACATTTTCATAAATAAAGAACTACAACTAAACAATTAAAAACGGATTATTTTTTTTTTTTTGTGGGGGGCGTACCAATATTGTTAAACCAGGGCGCAAAAGATATTTTTTAATTGCTAATTTTTATTTGCAATAACCAACCAGACATTTAGAGTATAAGGTAGAGCTTGCACAAAGGGGCATGATGACAAATAAGCTCAATTGTAATGTTAAATACTTAGTCTTATAAACATATTGTTTATACATTATATTAATTACGAAAAATTCTATAGTGTTTACTTATTTGTATTTATT
The DNA here is from genome assembly GCF_005508785.2 of Acyrthosiphon pisum. NCBI lineage: Eukaryota > Metazoa > Arthropoda > Insecta > Hemiptera > Aphididae > Acyrthosiphon > Acyrthosiphon pisum. The sequence goes on from NW_021770540.1 coordinate 15,253, forward strand.
TAAGTATACTTATTACTTCTACGTCCTGCCAAATAGTTAAACAATATGTTGACTAAGTATTTAACATTACAATCGATCTTATTTGTCATCATAGGTATTTGAAATATTATAAAAATATGGCATTTTACTTAGTTTCCATATTATATTACGACTTTTAAAGATTTAACCATTACTAAATTTATCTATATTTTAACTTAGCTTTTATTTTACACGGAGTTAGAACGAAGTGTTTTTGGTGTGATTTACTATATATTGACCATTTTCACAAATTAATAATATTGATAGATTAACAATAATTACTAAAATTTTCAAATCACCATAACCCCATCTTATAAAACCATTACCATGGACCTTTTATCCTTAGAACACAAGGTTAAATAACTCAAAAACTACTCGTAGAAATTTTGATTTTGATACGTTAACAATTTCAGAAAATTGTCTACTATATAATTTATAGTTGAATAGGGGTGTTCTCATTTGAAAAACAGAATTTTATTTCTCCACAGGACACTCCTTAGTCTTTATAAGTCGTACAAAAAATCTCAAGAATTTAAAAATATGGTCTTATAGTAATTTAAAAATTTAAAAAATCAGATTTTGAATAATTGCATTATTGAAGAAAAAAAGTTATACCCTCTCAAAAAGAGGGGTAAGCATGCTTGGTAAATCACCCTGTATAATACCTATATAATATTTTAATAATTTATTAAAAGCAATTTATCAAAATATGTTTGTACCTATACATATTATTCGTGAGGTATATGACATATGTATTTTGTATATTTTAATACAGTTGTCTGATGGACGACAATTTATTGAGTAAAACGTGTATGCGTATTATAATTTATATTTTAATACCTGGGTACATACTGCGTATTGGTAAATCAGATAAACATATTATTAATATATAGTGAATATACATAATATTATACCTAAACTATTACACACATAGAAATTTTGGAGTTATATTCACTGATATTACAGTGTCAACGGGCTAATAGTTGAAGCTGACTGGCCAACGAGTTCAAGATAACTCTCAAAAAGTATTAATCAAAAAACATACACAAGACATTCTTTTAGGCATGGAGTATGGACTATAGATAATGATAATTATTTATAATTGATACTGATTAAATTATAAATTATAAAATGTTTAAATACTAAATAGTAATAGATTAGCAAAGATCTGATTCACAGTTTTATTTTATAGGACGTGTTGGGCAACTATTATTTGTCAATAAAGATCGAGAATTATATGAAATCTTTGTTGTATATACTAATGACTAATGACTAATATTATTTGCATCTTTAGACTATATAAGGGGATTGGTGAAAAAACTACAACTTTTCATGCCTCATTAGCTTCCTCGTAAAAACATCTAGAAATTAGGTATAATTATTAATTATATTTTATATTTAAACAATATAAAGTATTTTTAATTTGTATACCGGTTGATTCTTTTATCATTGAACACTTATTATTTAAAAAAGTGTACATTTTAAGTTAAGCAAAGTTTAGATGAGCGGAGAAGTGGACAAACATTTCGCGGGGTAACCCCGCACCACTCCACTCCGCTCATCTAAACTTTGAATATTTATAACACATAAACTACTCATCCCAAATTTGATTTTCATGTATTAAAATACTATGAAAAATATTCTGCTTTGGAATATAAAATTAAAACCCAATATTGTCATTCAAAAAAGAAAAAAACTTAAAAAATTATAAGGATAAAAAATATTTAAAAATATAATTTTTTAAGAAAAACGTTGTTATATAAGCGACTTGAAAGTATGTAAAAAAATATTTTCAAAAAAATTTACACTTTGAAATAACGAGTGTTCAGTGATTAAAGAAACACCCGGTATATGTACAATATACAGGATGATTACATAAAACAATTATACGTATATTATAATATATAAATATATAATGCATGTAATATATCAAAACATTTTTTTTAATCTTATTATTTTTATACATCTATACATGTAGTAACAAAATACCAAGGAGGGATTTAAACACCATCCACCCACGTGTGCACTTCACTGATTTTAATATATATACGTGTGATCTAAAAAAGGAAAGAAAGTCCATCTAAGGTGCAATCACTCGTTTCGCTTTTCTCACATAGACGCAGTAATGCAACTCGCGAGATAGTACCAGTGGCGTAAACTGGGGGTCGTACAGCGTCGCACTTGCGACCCCTGAAAATATCATAGGGTCGCAACAGTATCTTTTTGCGAATCCAAAAAATCACGATTTCAGTTTTCGAAAAATTTAAATATCAATATAATAATAAATTAACTAATTTATATTTTTAGAACCAATGTTTTACTTTGTTTTTAAGCACTGGAATTATTATAATATTATATAATTTCCGCATTTGTTTATAGTTTTGTTATTAACCATTTTCTGTATATTTATATTTTATTCTGATCAGCGGACTCGAGTCTCAATGGCAGCTGATAGTGTTTGTTTTATACGTGCATTTATTTTTGACACTTGTATTTATTTCTTATCCGCGAATGATTCCAAATTAAGTGTTTCGACAGCTTGCTAAAAGGAATAAATTTATTGTAAAAATATCGAAAAGTCGAAAGTAAGTATCTCTTTTTTCTTTAAATTCGTATAATTGTTTAGTACACATATTTAGTATGCATTAAGTTTAAAATAGCCCTTCAAATATATTACTGATTTATATTATATTAAAACTACAATTCTGACAAATAAAACAATTTATATTTGATCTGTAAGTTAATTTTTAAATTAATTATTAAAGTAATATTATATTATTGAGCAAATTAAATTTATTTTGGTATATATTTTTCGTATTATTTTGGTACTAATTGTTGTACCTGCTTATTAGAAAAATACTTATACAAATACTGAGAAATTTTTTTTTAAATCTGAAGAAAACCTCCATTCCCCAGGAAAAAGATTAAAAA
>NW_021770540.1:18251-20064 GCF_005508785.2 Acyrthosiphon pisum
ACAAAGGCAACATTGCGTGTCACTATCATCGACAGAGGCTGAATATATATCGGCCAGTGAAGCAGTAAAAGGGATCATGTGGATTACGCGGTTGATAATAAGCTTGTCAACAACAGGTGATAAACAACCAGTATTATACATTGATAATCAAAGTGCTATACGTTTAGTTAAGAATCCGGAGTTTCATAAGAGGACAAAACACATAGACGTGCGATACCATTTCATACGGGAGAAATATGAAGATGGGCAATTTCAACTACAATACATTGGAACGGAGGACCAGATTGCAGACATTCTAACAAAGCCTTTGGTCAAGGAGCGTTTCGAGAAATTGCGGTCAGCCATAGGAGTGACTACAATTAAAGAAATTATTAATTGAGGGAGGGTGTTGAAATATACAATTAATATTAGTATTCAAACCATGTAAACACACGTGCGTGTACAATGTCGTTTTCTAATAGATACTTATGCAGTTACGATATAGCTGTGTAACACTTTTACTATCGCTTTCTATATTGTATACGGATACGGGATGACCTCAACTAATCATATATATAGGGCCTTTGAAGCATGTAAGAATTACTTGCACGGGCACCGTCGTACAGTGCGTATACGGTGTGTGTGTACAGTCACGTTAAATTGTCCAGTTGTACGTTATTATATATTATACTTATACATAATCATATTGATATAATTATACATAATCATATAAAATGTATAACTTGGTATGTTATGATCAATTAAATTGTATTTAGTAAATATCAATTTATATTTTAAAAAAATAAAAGGAAAAAGATGATAAAATTAAATAGTTATAAAATATTATTTTGCATATAATATTTTAAATGAATTTTATATATTTACACTATTTATACCTATATTTATATTATTTATTATATTTGATTTTTGAATACTTTTTACTTGATTACGTGAATACTTAAATACTTGATTTTCGAGTATTTTTATATACTATATTAAATAGATCAAAATAGATATGATCAAGATACTCATGTTGTAAATAAATGTTTTATATTTGCAGGAAAAACTGAAAGATAAAATAATTATATTTTGATTTTTGAATACTTGATACTTGATAGTATAATATAAAATATAAAAAATAAAATGTACAGAATTTAAATTCGATATTCTATATAATATTGATAAAAGAACTTTTATAATATTTTTCAATAGATTGTATATTCGTAAAAATTCTCAGGAATTACGTTCTGCAGATATGGTTGATTACGGGTACGACGGATCTAGCGTGCAGATGGCATAGTTCCAGTGACTCCTTGGAGTTCCACGTTACGGGTGTATCTCTCATGAGCTGCTCGTCTCGTGTGTCGCTACAATGATCCGACAAAGCCTTTGGTTGATTCTGATCCGATTATTCGGTGGCTGCAATGTCGTTGAATGACATATATATGATATAATTTGCGTTTTTGAAGTCCGAGGTCGGCGAAGCCGGTCGTCCGCCGTCCGACCTGGCCTGATCGCCCGCTCCGACGCCCGAAGCGGACGTGCGTACCGCGTTCGCGATTCGCCGGGACGGCGAAACGGCTTAAGAGTCAGAGATTTGACACCAGTCCTCAACTCAGTAGGTAGGCAGGTCGGTTAGGCGTAGGTGCGGATGACCCGGGGTCGTGGTTTCGAACCCGCCGCCGGGAGTCGAAATAATTTGCGGCGGCCGTGTAAAATTCAATATTTTTTTTCCGCGTTTTTTTTTCGAAAATTATATTATTTTTGACGAAAATTGTTTGATTTTTTTTTAAAAATTCGAGTTTCACCGCCTTTACGGACCTCGGACTTATTC
>NW_021770540.1:20114-21534 GCF_005508785.2 Acyrthosiphon pisum
CTTTTTGATTTAATTATTACTTTATTACATTAGTACTTAATTTACTCAAAGCCCTGTGCTTTAACAACAGTTCAAGTTATTATTCATTTTTATATTTTGGAATAGTTACCACTTACTTTATTCGTTAAAAAATATTATGAGTAAAGTATGTTTAGTTAAAAATATTTATACTTAACGAAGCATAAAGTTGTATACTTAAATAAGTTTTATTACATTTCGAGCACTTTTCGATGTAGGCGGATTGCCCGTTCGGGAATCGACTCTCACCCGAGAAGACTGATAGCTAGACACTCAAACTCAGAATCCGAATTTCCGATTTCAACATACACACTCAAGAACCGGACATACACGCCCGGTGCATGGTCTGCGATCCGACGTAGTCGGATTGCCTACCTGACTAGCTACTTGCATACGAGCGACTTACACTCCCACTGCATCCGATCCGCCGCAGACGAATTATCCGTTCGGGAATCGACTTTCACCCAAGAAGACTGATAGCTAGACACTCACACTCAGAATCCGAATTTCCGATTTCAACATACACACTCAAGAACCGGACATACACGCCCGGTGCATGGTCTGCGATCCGACGTAGTCGGATTGCCTACCTGACTAGCTACTTGCGTACGAGCGACTCACACTCCCACTGCATCCGATCCACCGCAAGCGGATTGTCCTTTCGGGAATCGATTTTCTCCCGAGAAGACTGATAGCTAGACACTCAAACTCAGAATATGAATTTCCGATTTAAACACATACGAGAACCGGACATACACGCCTGGGGGGTCTGCGATCCGACGTAGTCGGATTGCCTACCTGACTAGCTACTTGCATACGAGCGACTCAGACCCCCACTGCATCCGATCCGCCGCAAGCCGATTGTCCGTTCGGGAATCGACTTTCTCCCGAGACGACTGATAGCTAGACACTCAAACTCAGAATCCGAATTTCCGATTTAAACACATACAAGAACCGGACATACACGCCCGGGGGGTCTGCGATCCGACGTAGTCGGATTGCCTACCTGACTAGCTACTTGCATACGAGCGACCTACACTCCCAATGCTTCCGTTCGGGAATCGATTTTCACCCGAGATGACTGATAGCTAGACACTCAAACTCTGAATCCGAATTTCCTATTTAAACACATACGAGAACCGGACATACACGCCCGGGGGGTCTGCGATCTGACGTAGTCGGATTGCCTACCTGACTAGCTACTTGCATACGAGCGATTCAGACGCCCACTGCATCCGATCCGCCGCAGGCTGATTGTCCGTTCGGGAATCGACTTTCTCCCGAGAAGACTGATAGCTAGACACTCAAACTCAGAATCTGAATTTCCGATTTCAACACACACACTCCAGACCGGACATACACGCCCGGGGCGTCGTCTGCGATCCTCGGATTGCCTACCTGG
>NW_021770540.1:22528-26504 GCF_005508785.2 Acyrthosiphon pisum
GTCGGTAGGCGTAGGTGCGATGACCCGGGGTCGTGGTTTCGAACCCGCCGCCGGGAGTCGAAATAATTTGCGGCGGCCGTGTAAAATTCAATATTTTTTTTCCGCGTTTTTTTTTCGAAAATTATATTATTTTTGACGAAAATTGTTTGATTTTTTTTTAAAAATTCGAGTTTTACCGCCTTTACGGACCTCGGACTTATTCGCGTTCCCCGCTAAATTTATAGGCCGCGCTCGGGCGCACTTCCACCGAGGCGAGTCTTGGGGCGGAGCGGGGTTGCGGAAAGCGGACGTCCCACGGCTCTGCCATCGAGTAGGTATCACTATATACAGGCATAAATACGTGCGTCGGAAGGTTCGATTTTTTTCACAAAATCTCACATAATTGACGTCCGAGGGCGGCGGAGCCGGTCGTCCGCTGTCCCACGCTCTAAGATCGCCCGCTACGACCCGCGAAGCGGACGCGCGAACCGTGTACGTGATTCGCCGGGACGCGCGAAACGGCTTAAGAGTCAGAGATTTGACACCAGTTCTCAACTCAGTAGGTAGGCAGGTCGGTTAGGCGTAGGTGCGGATGACCCGGGGTCGTGGTTTCGATCCGGGCTCCGGGACTGCAATTAATTTGCGGCGGCCGCGTTAAATTGATTTTCCGCGTTTTTTTCTGCGTTTTTTACATTTCACTATTTTTCATATTTATTCGCACTTCCGCCGAGACGCGTCCAGGGGCGTAGTGGGGTCGCGGAAAGCGGACGTCCCACGGCTCCGCCGTCGAGTAGGTATCACTATGTGCAGGCATAAATACGTGCGTCGGAAAGTTCGATTTTTTTCCGTGGGCTCTGAGATCGCCCGCTTCGGAATTCACCGGGACGCCTAAACGGTTTAAGAGTCATTGATTAGACTCCAGTTATAGGTAGGATAAGGCGCAAGTGTGGATGACCCGGGGTCGTGGTTTCGATTTCTGTCGCTGGGATTTCGGCGTCTGTGATAAAGTGAATTTTTTTTTTCGTATTTTTTTTTACGAAAGTTTTCCGGTCAAATTCGAGTATTACCTCCTCCACGGACTTCGTACGGCCCCGTTGAAGAATTATTCGCGTTCCCCGTTGCGGAGATTGGAGAGCTGGCAGTGTCGTTATTACTATATACAGGGATGAATATATGCGTCGAAAAGTTCGATTTTGATATTGATATTATATTATATTTTACTGCCTTTTCGGCCACGCCGTATTTATATATTTGATTTGGCATAATTATACACGATATAGCCACGCTGTACTGTAGGTACACGCATATTATAACAAATATAAATGTATAAAGAGAACGCAGAGTGTATTACAATACATTATTAGTAGTGATCGCTTTGACTAGACTATAGGTACGTTTAATAAATTAATAAATAGATAATAACAATAACAATATAGTTAAACGTATATTACTAACGCAGTGCTGTGGTTTGATTTAAATAAACAATTTAAAAATACCGGTATATCGACGACGATCTGTCTGTATGTACTGTACATACCTACATAATAGTATTATAATACAATTTATAAATGTTATATGTACCTATGTACGATGCGTCAATATCAACCATTATTAATTGATACGGGTTTTTCGGCTACAGTATGACCATTATTAATTGATACTGGTTTTTCGGCGGTTTGCTGGTGTGCGGCCGTGCGGGGGGGGACAACTTTAGCGACGCGAAACACGCCCTGTGTTATTAAACGTCATCTTGTGACGAACGCCCATGCGACACACAACCCAAGCGCACAGAAAAACTTATTTTTTCATAATATATTTATAATATATTATTTAGCTTTCTTAGCTTTTCTTGGAGTATTGTGTTCTGCGTTGGGCGCTTTTCAAAACCGGTGAGTACAATTTTGAAATACATAATAATAATTAATAGTAAGTATAGCGTTTCTATAGCCCACGTACCTACTACATGCGTTTCCGTATACACGATACTGATTATTACTATGTACATGCCATTTCCACCTTTGCGCGTTTCGCGTTCAATGTTAATACGACATATTTTGTATTTCCGCTTGCCGTGTTCATGTCATGAAGACTTAAACGCCTACGTGCTCAAAAAGCTTTAAACGACGCTTTTTTCCAGACCGTATCGTGTGTGCGGACGTCACCCTACAATAGTACGTTACTTTTGTTTGATTCATATTCAATACCGTATGTACACGTAATAATATTCTATACCTACCGTGTACAAATAATACAATTTACTGAATTTCTAAAAATAAACACACAACACAACTGATAACATAGGTAGGTACTGATTACACAGAACACCGAGTTTTATTTATATTATTATAATATTATATAATAAAATATATAAAATGTTTTTATATATGTTTTTAGGCAATTATAACAATGGTCAAACATTGTGTGATTTGTGGTAACGTCGATGGCGTGGATGGCGTTTCAGTGCACGGGTATTTATATAATATATAAGAGTTAATATAACATATTATAACGATGATTGTATTAGATTTCCAGCGAATGTCGATCGGAAGCGTGAATGGGTGATGTTCGCCGAGAACATTGGTGTCAATGCTCGACAGATATTGGCTCACTCCAAGCTCTGTTCAAGGCATTTTGTCGCCGGTCGTGACTACCACGGAGCAGCCGTACTTCGCCGTCGACTAACTGCTGGAGCAGTACCGTCAGTAGTGAGTAACAACCAACGTAAAACCTTTGATCACTGTATTAGACAAAATATAGTGTTGAGCCGTACCTACCGCATAAGATTCACTCACTTACATTACTGCCTATACGTTTCACTTGACCACTCATAAAGTGTGAATTAACATATTAAGTTATTGTTGTTGGTTAACGTTCTGTATTAAATAATACTTGTAAAGCTTATCATGATATATATTATATCTTACATATTGTTTACTTATACTTTACTTTACTACTATACTATACAACATTCTTAAAAACTAAATGTCTGTCATAAAACTTTCATTCAACTGGAACGACATTCAATTGTGTTACTGCTGTTTCAGATTTCAATTGAATATCAAACACTGGGTCGAGCTTATTTTCATACTTTGACTAAAATTATAACTTTAAATATAAACTTATAACTATACTAATACTAATACTCAACTTTTACTATATTGACCTAAACGGAACACTTGACACATTTTCTTAATGTTACTACTACACAAAGTAGGTATTAACTCTCCTTTTTCTTGTGAATTGTGTACTGGATAAGTGTTTCACATGTTGCCTTACTGTTAAAATACTTTATTTGTACAACTAACTTTGTTTGTACTACAATGTAACATATTATTTATTACTGATGATTAAGACTCTTTAAAAAATAATTTTATGCACACCATGTATGATTTTATTAGTGTGAGATAAATCTTACACCCAACTTATCATAGAAATGCACTTATTGCATATTAGTACCTAAACTTATTGTTATAGAGTGCAATACATTTTTAAAATGTTACGGTATAACACATGAGCACATTAAACCTAACCAACAAAAAATTTGATTAAATGTGTATGAACAAAACACACTCTTTTTTTACTCCCACTACTACTACTACTTACTACTGACCTGATATTTGATACATTACATTGTTACATTTGTTGGAAGTTATAATTCTGTATTAAATTACACCCTTTTTTACTACTACTACTACTACTACTACTACTACTACTACTACTACTACTATTTACTACTATTTACTACTGACTTAAGTCTGAGTTGTGTACTAGACAGGTATTTTATCATGTCACATGTGGTACTTTTATACATGTTTATACCTATATAAATACCTCATAGAAGTGTGGCGATATTTCAATACCTACAATGTAAATGTACTTATTGCATATGAATACCTACACTTAGTGTTATAGAGTGTAATACATTTTTAATTGTACATTATATTGTTATTGTTACGGTAATACACATAAGCACATTAAACCTAACCAACACAAGATT
>NW_021770540.1:26554-32965 GCF_005508785.2 Acyrthosiphon pisum
GTAAATGTACTTATTGCATATGAATACCCTACACTTAGTGTTATAGAGTGTAATACATTTTAAATTGTACATTATATTGTTATTGTTACGGTAATACACATAAGCACATTAACCCTAACCAACACAAGATTATATGCATTAAAAGTTTTTCTTTTTATTGTTTTAAGTTAAAATTCTATATTAAATTAAACTCTAACTACTACTACTACTACTAATACTACTACTTACCTACTGACCTAGATCTACTCTCTTTTATTTGTAAGTTGTGTACTAGATAGGTATTTTATCATTTACAATGACAATAAGTATTGTCTAACTTACGGTTAAAATTTGTTACATACTTACTTTGCTCTTAGATATATATTATATATTACATATTGTTTCTGTACATAACTTATACTTTACTTTACTACTATACAAGATTCTTAAAAATTAAATGTCTATCATAAAACTTTCATTCAACTTATTATATTTTAATTTTGTAGAAATTAAATTGTAGAATAACTTGAACGACACTCAACTGTGTTACTGCTGTTCCAGATTTCAATTGTATATCAAACACTGGGTTGAGATTATTTTCATATATATATTGACTAAAATAATTAATAAATTGTATACGTAGATTAACTTAAAACTATACTAATATATCAACTTTTACTATATTGACCTAAACACATATGTTACATATCTTAATGTCACTATTACACAAAGTAGGTATTACTAGAGGTATTATCTAAGTAGGTACTGGATAAGTGTCACATATTGTCTTACTGTTAAGATTATTATTTCAATCTCATTTTAATTTAAAGTTAAAATGTATTTATTTAACTACCCATACCAAAAGTCAGTATACATATTTTATGTACCAGCTTACTGTTCACATTGAACACACATTTAGCTAAACTTTGTACCTAACTCTTTAAAAACAGAAACCTTATATTAAAGTCACTTATTGCATATAGGTGCCTACAATTACTGTTACATTTTTGTAACATAAGCACATCTAACTGACACAAGATTATATTAAATATGTATGAACACACAACCATTAAAAGTTCAACTCACTGTAGGTATTTTAACTTTTAGTATGGTTATTTATGACCAATGAACAAAATACTTAAAACGTTTTCTTACTACTACTACTACTACTACTACTACTTCTATTTACTACTGACTTGTGTAATAGACAGATATTTTATTATTTCACATGTGGTACTTTTAGACACGTTTATGTAATTTCATATAAATGCACTTATTTCATATGAATACCTACACTTAGTGTTATAGAGGGCAATACAATTGTTATTGTTACGGTGATACACATAAGCACATTAAACCTTACCAACACAAGATTATATGTATTAAAAGTTTTTCTTTTTATTGTTTTAAGTTAAAATTCTATATTAAATTACACTCTCTTTTACTACTACTACTAATTTACTACTTACTACTGATCTAGATCATTTGTAAGTTGGGTCACATGTAGTACTCTTAGAAATGTTTATATTATTTTAATACTTGTAGACTACTAGACCTAGGTCTACTCTCCTTTATTTGTAAGTTGTGTACTAGATAGGTATTTTATCATTTCCAATAACAATAAGTAGTGTCTAACTTACGGTTAAAATGTGTTACATGCTTAATTATTATTCACTTTGCTCTTAGATACATATTATAATATTATGCACTGTTTACTTTACTACTATAGTATACAAAATTCTTAAAAACTAAATGTTGATCATAAAACTTGCATTCAACTTATTATATTATAATTTTATAGAAATGAAATTCTAGAATAACTTGAACGACATTCAATTGTGTTACTGCTGTTTCAGATTTCAATTGCATATCAAACATTGGTTGAGTTGAAGATTATTATTTCAATACTTTCTTTACTTTATTTATACAATTAACTTTGTTTGTACTACAGTGTAACATATTAACTACTGATGTGTGTTATTTGATACATAGTGGTGATAAATATAGGAGACTCTTATATAGTGCAATACATTTTTCTACTACTACTACTACTACTATCTACTACTGACTTAGGTCTGAGTTGTGTACTAGACAGGTATTTTATTATTTCACATGTGGCACCTTTTATACATGTTTATGTTATTTCAATATCTATATAAATACCTCATAAAAGTGTGGTGATATTTCAATACCTACATACCTTTCATATAAATTAATTTATTAATATTATATTAAATATGTATTAAAAGTTTAAAATTCTATATTAAATTACACTCTTACTTCTACTACTACTTACTACTGACCTAGGTCTACCAGCCTTTATTTGTAAGTTGTGTACTAGATAGGTATTTTATAATTTCCAATTACAATAAATAGTGTCTAACCTACGGTTAAAATTCATTACATGCTTCGTTATTATTCACTTGGCTCTTACATATTATATACATTGTTTCTGTACATAACTTATACTTAACTACTATACTATACTACATTCTTAAAGACTAAATGTCTATTTTATAGAAATGAAATTGTAGAATAACTTGAACGACATTCAATTGTGTTACTGCTGTTTCAGATTTCAATTGCATATCAAACACTGGGTCGAGCTTTTTCATACATTGTATACCTAGATTTACTTATAATTATACTAATATATCAACTTTTACTATATTGACCTAAACGGTACACTTAACACATTTTCTTAATATTACTACTACACAAAGTAGGTATTACCTAAGTAGGTATTACCTCTCCTTTTTCTTGTGAATTGTGTACTGGATTAGTGTTTTCTCATTTCACATATTGTCTTACTGCTTAGATCATTTCAGTACTTTGTTTACTTTATTTATACAACTAACTTTGTTTGTACTGCAGTGTTACTTATTTGGTAAATATAGGTGCACTTGATTTTATTACAAACCATGTATGATATTTTAATGCAACATAAACTTTACATTTTACTTACTTACTTACTTACTTTACATTTTACTTTACATTCAACGTATCATACAATTCAATTCTCATAGAAATGCACTTATTGCATTTGAGTACCTACACTTACTGTTATAGATCGCAATACACTTTAAAATGTAAGTCATGATGTATTGTATGGTATTAAACCTAACATTAAACCTACAACAAAATATTATATTAAATATTGATGAACAACACAACAAAAGTATAATTCTGTATTAAATTACACCCTTTTTTACTACTACTACTACTACTACTGCTACTACTACTACTACTAATATTACTACTATTTACTACTGACTTAAGTCTGAGTTGTGTACTAGACAGGTATTTTATCATGTCACATGTGGTACTTTTATACATGTTTATACCTATATAAATACCTCATAGAAGTGTGGCGATATTTCAATACCTACAATGTAAATGTACTTATTGCATATGAATACCTACACTTAGTGTTATAGAGTGTAATACATTTTTAATTGTACATTATATTGTTATTGTTACGGTAATACACATAAGCACATTAAACCTAACCAACACAAGATTATATGCATTAAAAGTTTTTCTTTTTATTGTTTTAAGTTAAAATTCTATATTAAATTAAACTCTAAATACTACTACTACTACTAATACTACTACTTACCTACTGACCTAGATCTACTCTCTTTTATTTGTAAGTTGTGTACTAGATAGGTATTTTATCATTTACAATGACAATAAGTATTGTCTAACTTACGGTTAAAATTTGTTACATACTTACTTTGCTCTTAGATATATATTATATATTACATATTGTTTCTGTACATAACTTATACTTTACTTTACTACTATACAAGATTCTTAAAAATTAAATGTCTATCATAAAACTTTCATTCAACTTATTATATTTTAATTTTGTAGAAATTAAATTGTAGAATAACTTGAACGACACTCAACTGTGTTACTGCTGTTCCAGATTTCAATTGTATATCAAACACTGGGTCGAGATTATTTTCATATATATATTGACTAAAATAATTAATAAATTGTATACGTAGATTAACTTATAACTATACTAATATATCAACTTTTACTATATTGACCTAAACACATATGTTACATATCTTAATGTCACTACTACACAAAGTAGGTATTACTAGAGGTATTATCTAAGTAGGTACTGGATAAGTGTCACATATTGTCTTACTGTTAAGATTATTATTTCAATCTCATTTTAATTTAAAGTTAAAATGTATTTATTTAACTACCCATACCAAAAGTCAGTATACATATTTTATGTACCTGCTTACTGTTCACATTGAACACACATTTAGCTAAACTTTGTACCTAACTCTTTAAAAACAGAAACCTTATATTAAAGTCACTTATTGCATATAGGTGCCTACAATTACTGTTACATTTTTGTAACATAAGCACATCTAACTGACACAAGATTATATTAAATGTGTATGAACACACAACCATTAAAAGTTCAACTCACTGTAGGTATTTTAACTTTTAGTATGGTTATTTACGACCAATGAACAAAATACTTAAAACGTTTTCTTACTACTACTACTACTACTACTACTACTACTACTACTACTACTTCTATTTACTACTGACTTAGGTCTGAGTTGTGTACTAGACAGGTATTTTATTATTTCACATGTGGTACTTTTAGATATGTTTATGTAATTTCATATAAATGCACTTATTTCATATGAATACCTACACTTAGTGTTATAGAGGGCAATACAATAATTGTTATTGTTACGGTGATACACATAAGCACATTAAACCTAACCAACACAAGATTATACTAAATATGTATTAAAAGTTTTACTTTTTATTGTTTTAAGTTAAAATTCTATATTAAATTACACTCTCTTTTACTACTACTACTACTAACTTACTACTTACTACTGATATAGATCATTTGTAAGTTGGGTCACATGTAGTACTCTTAGAAATGTTTATATTATTTTAATACTTGTAGACTACTAGACCTAGGTCTACTCTCCTTTATTTGTAAGTTGTGTACTAGATAGGTATTTTATCATTTCCAATGACAATAGGTAGTGTCTAACTTACGGTTAAAATTTGTTACATGCTTAATTATTATTCACTTTGCTCTTAGATACATATTATATGCACTGTTTACTTTACTACTATAGTATACAAAATTTTTAAAAACTAAATGTCGATCATAAAACTTGCATTCAACTTATTATATTATAATTTTATAGAAATGAAATTCTAGAATAACTTGAACGACATTCAATTGTGTTACTGCAGTTTCAGATTTCAATTGCATATCAAACACTGGTTGAGTTGAAGATTATTATTTCAATACTTTCTTTACTTTATTTATACAATTAACTTTGTTTGTACTACAGTGTAACATATTAACTACTGATGTGTGTTATTTGATACATAGTGGTGATAAATATAGGAGACTCTTATATAGTGCAATACATTTTTCTACTACTACTACTACTACTACTACTACTACTACTACTACTACTATCTACTACTGACTTAGGTCTGAGTTGTGTACTAGACAGGTATTTTATTATTTCACATGTGTCACCTTTTATACATGTTTATGTTATTTCAATATCTATATAAATACCTCATAAAAGTGTGGTGATATTTCAATACCTACATACCTTTCATATAAATTAATTTATTAAGATTATATTAAATATGTATTAAAAGTTTAAAATTCTATATTAAATTACACTCTTACTTCTACTACTACTTACTACTGACCTAGGTCTACCAGCCTTTATTTGTAAGTTGTGTACTAGATAGGTATTTTATAATTTCCAATTACAATAAGTAGTGTCTAACCTACGGTTAAAATTCATTACATGCTTCGTTATTATTCACTTGGCTCTTACATATTATATACATTGTTTCTGTACATAACTTATACTTAACTACTATACTATACTACATTCTTAAAGACTAAATGTCTATTTTATAGAAATGAAATTGTAGAATAACTTGAACGACATTCAATTGTGTTACTGCTGTTTCAGATTTCAATTGCATATCAAACACTGGGTCGAGCTTTTTCATACATTGTATACCTAGATTTACTTATAATTATACTAATATATCAACTTTTACTATATTGACCTAAACGGTACACTTAACACATTTTCTTAATATTACTACTACACAAAGTAGGTATTACCTAAGTAGGTATTACCTCTCCTTTTTCTTGTGAATTGTGTACTGGATAAGTGTTTTATCATTTCACATATTGTCTTAATGCTTAGATCATTTCAGTACTTTGTTTACTTTATTTATACAACTAACTTTGTTTGTACTGCAGTGTTACTTATTTGGTAAATATAGTGCACTTGATTTTATTACAAACCATGTATGATATTTTAATGTAACATAAACTTTACATTTTACTTACTTACTTACTTACTTTACATTTTACTTTACATTCAACGTATC
>NW_021770540.1:35117-36177 GCF_005508785.2 Acyrthosiphon pisum
TTGCTGCGGGACATCAATCCGTACGCTATGGCTTTTATGTAAGAAAACTTAAACTATTGTATTTATTAACACTGTAACAATGTGAATTGCCCCTTAGAGTAAATACTTTTTACACATACCTTTCTTACAGTAGATAAAAAAAAAACATTTATAATAGACAGCTACCAATATAGACTTAATTATGATTTGAAATAGTATACATAACAAACAACTCCTCCTCATTAGTTAGTTGAAATACCTAAGGTACATATTTATTTAAAATAATACATGCAATTTAAATCATTGGTTATTTAGACTGGGAGTATGAATGCTATTACATAGGATTTCATATGATGTTAATATTATTATTATCACAACCATATCAACTATTATTATAATATATCTATGTAACCCTCATAGTAAATTCTAAGTAGAGGTATTATTATTATTACATATTCTGTGTGATTCTCCAAGCTTACTACACCCACACACACATAATTAGCAACGGAAAGTTTAAGTTATAGATAAATAATGAATGATGACAGACAAGTTGCCAGCAAAAGCAGAAAAGCTGAGTTGATGTTTTAAGTTTTGTAAAGAGAATGTGATAAAATAGAAATATTTAAAAGATAGTTAAACGAAGTAGTAAACTTCAAAAACGGGTTAAATACAATAGAAAATGTTATCAATACATTTCTTATAGCTTATATCTTATTCCTACCAAGTTAAATGCATTGAATTTACATTGAAATTTAGGTTACAAAAACCTATTTACTATTGGTTAATACTTATTAGTTACTTAAAATACCTAATTAATTGTGGTTAATGTACTTTGAGTATGAATAAATCAATCTTAGAGTCATTACTCAATGATATAACATTAAATATGATGACATAGGGTTCGGATGTTTATGACTGAAGATATTTATGTAACTTTGAAGTAAAACTATCTTGGGGTACATTTAATAATACATTAATACACTAAATTATTTTTACCTACTGTATGTGATTTCTCTACGCTTATTACACCTACATACAGGCACACAAATATTTATAATATATATATTTAGTATAGATTTTA
>NW_021770540.1:44473-45435 GCF_005508785.2 Acyrthosiphon pisum
GGAAGATGGTGACGACGTGGAAGGACTGGAGGTGGTGGACGACATGGAAGGAGTGGAGGTGGTGGACGACATGGAAGGAGTGGAGCTCCAGATAGAGGAGGTCCGGATGGAGGATGTGGAAGTGGTCCAAGTTCAGCTGGAGGGGATTGAGGACGTGGAAGTGGTTGAAATGTTTGACTTCCAGGTGGAGGACAATGAGGAAGTGGTGGAGGACAATGAGGAAGTGGTGGAGGACGACTACCAGGTAGAGGAGAATGAGGACGTGGAAGTGGTCGGACAACCCAGAGTGCGTGTGCCAATGATTTACCGGCAGGCGGGCGTGACTCACCCGCTTCCAGAGCGGCACAACGCGGGCGCATTGGACATGGTCTGCAGACATTGTCACGCCCGCCACTTTGCAGGCGAGGTTCTGGGCCGAGGGGCCAATAGACACTTCAACACGTGTTGTAACAACGGCCAAGTGACCGCTGCAGGACAACGCGCGTTGTTGCCCGTCCCTTATTTAATACAGAGTTTGTTTATAGATGATTCGCAGGATGGCCGTAGATTCCGGGCGGACGTTCGGCGGTACAACAACGTTCTGGCATTCGCTGCGTTTACCTGCGACGCAAACGACAGGCGTTTGCCAGGGCGGGGACCGGCGGTGTGGATTGTGCACGGTCAGACCTATCGGAGGACCAACAATGAGGTGGCCGTTGCCCCGGGAGGTGCCAACAACTGTCAGTTGTATTTCCTAGAGTCCGGAGAGGCCAACAACCGGCGTCTGGATATTGCACGGCTGAGCAATCATGAACTGTCCGAAATCGTGGTGGGATTATTGGACGGTTTGCTGCGGGACATCAATCCGTACGCTATGGCTTTTATATAAGATAACTTAAACTATTGTATTTATTAACACTAGGCATGCGAATTGCCCCTTAGAGTAAATACTTTTTACACATACCTTTCTTACAGTAAAAAAA
>NW_021770540.1:65728-66598 GCF_005508785.2 Acyrthosiphon pisum
CTTTACACTTTTTATGAATTTAACAACCCAAAAGCAGTGGACTAACGGCAAGAGATCGTATCCATAGAAAATATATACCGATCATATCTATTTACAATGTTCTGCTAGACGCTCAAACTTTTAAACATTCCCGCCAAAGCGCCAAGTCTTATCTCCAATCCATATCAATAATCCTTATCAGAAATCCTAAACTTTCGTATTACAACCTTTGTGACTTTTATAATTCCAACGACATTGTCTCCAAAATCGGTACCCACTTTCAGCGAGTCCAACGGGCCCCCGAGTTACACTTAGAGCTAGTCTTATACTATAAAACGCTACCCCTTCGAGGGTTACCCGACCGTCAGAAATGATAACATAGGGAACCCACCAATGAGAAAATTCGGTCTCGCCGGCGGGCCGCCTCCCGGCCGTCGGTCCGCGTTATCACTCTCTCTTATCACTTTTTGCGATTTTTTTCAAATTCCCAAGAAATTTCGAAGAAAATCGAGTTTTACCCACCCGGAGGGCCTCGGGGGGCCCCGTTCGGACCTTATTCGCCTTCCCCGCTAGATTTATGGGCCGCGCGCGGCCGCACTTTTTTCCCGGCGGGCCCGCCGCGGCCGAGAGCGTGTGCAAACCGAGCGCCGCCGTCGCGCGCGTTTTTCGTACTTTTTGTCAAATATTTGAGTCTTAGCCCTTTTCGACGCGTCCGCCCTCCCCGTCGACCACTTATTCGCGTTCCCCGCTAAATTTATACGCGGCGCGCGGCCGCGCTTTCTCCGGGAGGAGTCCCGTGGCGGAGCGGGGTCGCGGAAAGCGGACGTCCCGCCGACGAGTAGGTATCGCTATATACGGGCATAAATACGTGCGTCGGGAGGTTCGAATTTT
>NW_021770540.1:66698-67792 GCF_005508785.2 Acyrthosiphon pisum
TGTTTATACATTCTACTATTGGTTGTTATACGTTCTTACTAATACGTTCTCTTTGAGTATGGATTTTGAAATTCAATTTACATTTATCAGTACCTTAATATTGTACCTATTCTAAGCTCGATCTAACTTTTAGGTACTTGGGGATGCCCAGATGGAAGATGGTGACGACGTGGAAGGACTGGAGGTGGTGGACGACATGGAAGGAGTGGAGGTGGTGGTCGACATGGAAGGAGTGGAGCTCCAGATAGAGGAGGTGGTTGAGGGCATGGAATTCGTGGAGGTCCAGATAGAGGAGGTGGTTGAGGACATGGAATTCGTAGAGCTCCAGATAGAGGAGGTCCGGATGGAGGATGTGGAAGTGGTCCAAGTTCAGCTGGAGGGGATTGAGGACGTGGAAGTGGTTGAAATGTTTGACTTCCAGGTGGAGGACAATGAGGAAGTGGTGGAGGACAATGAGGAAGTGGTGGAGGACGACTACCAGGTAGAGGAGAATGAGGACGTGGAAGTGGTCGGACAACCCAGAGTGCGTGTGCCAATGATTTACCGGCAGGCGGGCGCATTGGACATGGTCTGCAGACATTGTCACGCCCGCCACTTTGCAGGCGAGGTTCTGGGCCGAGGGGCCAATAGACACTTCAACACGTGTTGTAACAACGGCCAAGTGACCGCTGCAGGACAACGCGCGTTGTTGCCCGTCCCTTATTTAATACAGAGTTTGTTTATAGATGATTCGCAGGATGGCCGTAGATTCCGGGCGGACGTTCGGCGGTACAACAACGTTCTGGCATTCGCTGCGTTTACCTGCGACGCAAACGACAGGCCTTTTGCCAGGGCGGGGACCGTCGGTGTGGATTGTGCACGGTCAGACCTATCGGAGGACCAACAATGAGGTGGCCGTTGCCCCGGGAGGTGCCAACAACTGTCAGTTGTATTTCCTAGAGTCCGGAGAGGCCAACAACCGGCGTCTGGATATTGCACGGGCTGAGCAATCATGAACTGTCCGAAATCGTGGTTGGGATTATTGGGACGGTTTGCTGCGGGACATCAATCCCGTACGCTATGGGCTTTTTATGTAAGATACCTTAAACCTATTG
>NW_021770540.1:102667-111122 GCF_005508785.2 Acyrthosiphon pisum
AAAAACAACTTAAAAAACGCTTAAAAAAACAATTTAAAAATGCTATACTGTTGATAAAGAAGTGAAACACAATAATAAAATGCTTAAAAAAATGAATGAAAAAGCGAAACGCACGAGCGTAAACGTTTGACTCGCGCCTGGCATAAATACGCACTCATGAAAGCGGCATTTTATACACTTAAAAAAAACGACTTAAAAAAAGCTTGAAAACTGTTGAAAATTAAATTTAAAAAATCTATATAGAAGAATTGGGGTGCTGAACAATAATAAAATGCTTAAAAAAATGAATAAAATAGCGAAACGCATGAGCGTAAACGTTTAATGCGCGCCCGGTACCGGTACGCGCTTATACAGGCGGCAGAATATTCGCTTAAAAAAAAAGCTCATATAGCTATATAGAAGAATTGGGGTGCTGAACAATAATTAAACAATTAAAAAACCGAATAAAAAAGTGAAACGCACGAGCGTAAACAGTTGACGTGCGCCTGACATAAATACGCACTAATGAAAGCGGCCCATTATACGTTTTGAAAAACAATTCAATACATTCACGAATTTTTTTTTTCTTAAGCGCTCGCGGGCGCGTGTATCCAGTGCCAATTTATTATATTTTTTTTTAAATTATATTTTCCAAACGTTGGGAGTTCTCTATCAATATTTGAAAATTTTGCTGCCCAAACCGCCGTCGTCGATCGCAGCGCTAGAATCGCGTACGAATTATGAAAATGTTATTGCCCGAACTGCCGTCGTCGTTGTAGCGCTAGTATTACGAACGAAATTCGAAAATGTTGTTGCCCGAACTGCCGTTGTCACAGCGCTAGAATCGCTAGTCCATTAATATCATAGATTAAAGAATAGTATAGATAGGAAACTACTACGATAAACCGGGCACGTAAAATAGCGCTCCCGGTGACATTCTTTAGAACTAATATCCGGGCGGCGATTTGCCGCCGCCGCAGCAGCTACTGGGGCACCGCTAACGTATTTCTTAAAAAAATATTTTATAGATGTTCATATTCATTCATTAATCATTAGAATAAAATAAAACAATCACTTATTAGTTACTTTTTTGTATGAACTGTTAATGTGGTATTGTCAATTTAACGCATTGCTGTGAAGCAAAAAAATTATAATAAATAAATTGTTATTAAATAATAACACAACTTTTACAAATTGAAATAGACTTTAATTTTTATAATACAAATCAGGTATAATTGTATAAAACTAACAGTTTTATAACAATACAGAATTATTAATTATTAAAAATACATTATAAACAAATAATAAAACTTTTAAAAATTAAAATATTTCTATTTTAAATAAAAATACACAGAAATTAATAATGATACAAATTATAAAAAAAAAATAGCTACATAACTAAAAGTTTTAACAATACATAATTATTAATTATTAAAAATACATTATAAACAAATAATAAAACTTTTAAAAATTTAAATATTTCTATTTTCAATAAAAATACAAAGAAATTAATAATACATATAATATAACAAATAGTTATGATACTGGAAAATATTGGGTATTTATAGGTAGGTAGTTATGTAATACAATGTAATTTAATGTGTTAAAATTTATTAAGACTATTGGTTTTTTGTTTATATCTTTTGGAATGAGTATTGTAATATGAAAATGCCATTTTTTTAATGTTATCGTTATTATTTTTTTGTTTTGTATCAAGACCTCTTAAAATACGGTTGATGTTTTTAAAATAAGTGAAAAGAAACATATGTACAGTTTTTTTAATAAGTATATCCTTAATTTTATGATCTGGACATGTAAATGTGAATTCTAAGTTCATCTCAATAATTAAAATTAATTGTTTGGACAGATTACGTTCATGATATATATCATTAATGCAACATGAACAAATTTTAAGTACTTCTTTAATAAAATGAAATAAATTAGTAGATGGATTACATAATCCATATTTCACATTATCATATTGTCTGATCTTTATTAATGGATTGGTAATGTTTTCACTCCTTAGCTCAAATTTACATGTATCACATTGAAGTATCCATGATAGGTTTTTTTTCATTAAAAATCCTGCAATATAACTGACTGTCATGTCACTAACATCATTTGTTTTATTAACATTTTTTATTAAATTTGTGTCAAGAAAATTTATTTTAATAGGAAGTTCTGCTTCATTAATGTTGTTACTTGTGAGGAATAATTTTAAATTACTTAATGTATCAATTTCATTATGCTGACAATTAGTTTCTCTAGATTTTATGGATGAAAAATTATTAAGAAGCAGAGTTTTAAATGAATTTACAAAGTGGTAACAATCAGGGTTAATGTTTCGACCAGAAAGTTGCCTAAATTGCCCAAATAAACACTCAAGTGGGTCTTGGTTTATGTTACGGGTTATAAGGTATTTAAAGCCTTCCTTGTTTAATTTAAACCATAAACTTTTCATTCCTTTTAAAGTTGTTATCCAGTTCTTAATACAAGGGGGTTTAGATATTTTACCTTTATTATCTACAAACGTCATAGAGTTAAAAACTGCTATTGCCTCGTTCCAAAATGAAATATGTTTTGAATTAGCTGTGACAGCGGAACGGAGATCCTTTCCTTTCATTGCACGGACTGAACTGGCATTTACAGAGTCAAAGAGCATATCCATAAATAAACAGAAGTCTGCAGTGCCAACAGCTTTTCGACCCAATTTAATATTATCTGGACCTAAATCAAACAGATTTATACTATATAATAAATGCACATATATTATACCTAGTTGTCATTACACAATATTACTTACCCATGTCACACATCAGTCTCCTGGTTGATGCAACATTATGTGAAAATATTTGAGCCGCCGGAGACACTTTCATCTTCTTAATTTTATCCTTTTAAACATGGGCCTCGGTAATTTTTGGTATATTGCGCATTTCTAGGTTCTCATATGTTTTGTCTATATCATATAAGTTCACTAGATGTTCCCACGAAGCTGTTTGTTCTTTTCCACGCCAATTAAATTTAACATTTTTAGTTAACAAATTGTTTCTTATTGATTTTAAGAGATGCGGTGGATCATAAATATGTATAATATCATGATCATGAATAAAATATCCGTTGTATTGGTTTTCAATTTTTTTTTCCAAACAATATTGGTGAGTCTTTTCCATTAACACATTAATTGCTGCAACGTTGGTTGAACCCTGATCCGATACCGTGGCCACAATATTCAAACCAGTACTTAAAATGTTCTGAACTACTTCTTTTATACATTCTACTAGCTGATGTGTTTTTGTAGTACCTTTTATAAAATAAAAACAAATTGGTTGTTTGTATTTCTTCCGAATACCTCTGATCATAAATGTTAGAACGTGGTCAGCAAAAGATAATGGATTCCTCTCAACTCCAAAATCTTCTAATCCAAAAACATAATCTTTATGTTTGTCGTATTGTAAACCAGCTTCGAGAGACATTTCATCAAACATTAGTGTACAGTAGCGATCCATAGGGCTCAAACGATCAACAATTTTTTTTAGGTGTTCTATAATATGATAATTTATTCCTGGTCCAAAAGGTACTTTACGTAATAAACACATAATTGTTTTAACAGAAGGAAGTGCAAATAATGATGACAAATATTTATAACCTTTCGGGCTTTGTTTGTAAATGGACAATGCCAATATTTTGTCATCATTAGTATATCGCTGACCATGAATTTTTTTTTTTTGATTTTTGACTTGGGACAAAATGAAGTTGTAGGTTGTGGAGTTAACTTTATTAACCATCTGACTAAAGTTTTCCTCTTTTAAAAATTTATCGGCTAATTTTATTCTGTGTTTGAAGGTATTTATTTTGTATTTATTTTTTGACAGTTGATTTTTGATTTTTAAGCTTGCTTTGTATAGTTTTCTACAATTTGGGGTCATTTTGTTTGGTTTGAAGGTCTGTTGCTGAAGAAATGATTGGCGTTTTACTAAAAATAATAAAATTTTAGGTATTAGTAGGGGATTAAGCCCACCTCTACAGTGACTTGCAATTATTATTGTTTAATAACAAAGAACAATAATGAAACCGGTTCATAATAAACAAACTCTTAAACTTACTTTTATTTTTTGTCGGTGTAGATAAAATAAATTGAGTAGGTGGTTGAGAAGAAAATGATATCTCACTAGGAGTAGTCTCTATTGGTTGCAGTGTAATATTTTCATCAATATCTGTAATTATAAAAAAAATACATTTTTGTAATAATTTTTTTAAAAGCTTAGGTAGATACTATGGAACATTTATTAAAATAATATTATATTTGTTATGGTTTATAGAAAAATAAATTATATAATATACCTAGTACGGTATCCCGTCAATTGATCGAAAAACAATTGCTCGAAAACGACAATTTATCGAAGAATAATTGTTCGCAAAAAACAAATTGGTTGCTCAATAACGCGATAAACCGAATAAGTAATAATGTAATATTATAATCATTGACCTTTTAATAATAGACCAGTGAAGACCCTAAATTTGCATTGCAATTAAGAATGTTACCAGCTTTAGCATTTGTACCTAAGGATGATGTAATAAGTTCATAAAGTGTTTTAATTGAAAGTAATTATTATACAGAAAATGAAGAAATATTAGAACAATTTTTAGACTATTTGCACTGATTATAATGATCTATTCATTCTAGATTATCTACGTGGAATAGCCTATAATTTTCAACTGCAAATTTAATTTTTAATTTTCCGTTTTTTTACCAATTTTATTTGAACTTTTTTTAAAAAATATAAGATATTAATAAAATAATAATAATAATTTTTAGTTTTGCGAGCAATTATTTTTCTTCGATCAATTGTGGCTTGCGAACAATTGTTTTTCGATCAAAAGTTTTCAAGCAATTCTCGTGCGATCAATTGTTTTCGATCAATTGACATGTATCCACCTAGTACTACTGGTAGGGGATTAAGCCCACCTCTACAGTGACTTGCAATTATTATTGTTTAATAACAAAGAACAATAATGAAACCGGTTCATAATAAACAAACTCTTAAACTTACTTTTATTTTTTGTTGGTGTAGATAAAATAAATTGAGT
This sequence comes from Acyrthosiphon pisum, assembly GCF_005508785.2. Taxonomy (NCBI): domain Eukaryota; kingdom Metazoa; phylum Arthropoda; class Insecta; order Hemiptera; family Aphididae; genus Acyrthosiphon; species Acyrthosiphon pisum. The sequence continues at coordinate 107,735 of NW_021770540.1, forward strand.
AGGTGGTTGAGAAGAAAATGATATCTCACTAGGAGTGGTCTCTATTGGTTGCAGTGTAATATTTTCATCAATATCTGTAATTATAAAAAAAATACATTTTTGTAATAATTTATTTAAAAGCTTAGGTAGATACTATGGAACATTTATTAAAATAATATTATATTTGTTATGGTTTATAGAAAAATAAATTATATAATATACCTAGTACTACTGTTGTACAAACGTTACAACTAATTTTATGACTGTAAACTTATATTGTATATTATATATTTTAAAATGTAGTAATTAAATATTTACTTGCCATTATTAAGAGTTGATGGACTTCTGCTCGACCAGTTTAGGGACTCTTTTATGCATGCTATAATATAATGTTATATAAAATATTTAAACATAATTAATTTTTTATAGCAATATATAGGTACAAACATAAATAACACGGACACAGTACATAGGAACATAAGTTAGTTAATATTTACACCTTTAACCTCAATTATTTTTTTTTTTATAACTAGGTATAACTACTTTTAAAAGTAAAGTAATTCAATTACTTAAATAATACATTTAATAGACAAATAATAATTAACTTCTAATTTTACTCAACTAATTAGGTAACATTTAATTATCTTATATCACATAAACAAGTTATAACTACATTACCTACCTATAGATTATTTAGAGCATATCTACATATTATATACATATCTAATCTAAGACATATATAAGTAAATATAAATTATAAGAACATATATGCATACATTGACACATTGAGTTACCTATCCTTTATTAGTTTTTTTTCAACACAATGACATATACATGCTCACAAACACATAGGACATAATGTTACGTGGTAGATTCAATGTTGGAAGTGAATTTTTAATTAATTTTTGGTTTGTGCCCGGCGAATCGCAACGGGAATCGAAATGATTCCTACAAATTTGGTATGTTTTTCTAACTTGATCTTTGTCCATCGTTTTTAATGCAGGATTGCCGGTTCTGTTCAGCCAAACTGAAAAGTCGTTGACATTGTTGGGAAAAACATACTTCCTTTTTGCCGAATCCTTACACCCAGACACACAGCATTTATTTGAAACCATTTGGAAATAATTTATTTACCTGGAGGAAGTAAAACTTTCGAAAATGAATGCAAAGTATAAACTGAATTGGAAATGTGGGAATCCGAAAATCGAAATGGTTAAATATTTGTCAACTCACTATTCTATGATACAATATGTACTTTTAAATATTACTTACATAACCTTAAAGTTGTTCTCAAACGCTACCGGTGGCGTTCTTCGATACTATATTATGATACCAATTGTCTAACATATGAGTGCATAGGCCCTGATTAATATGAGTGCGCCGCAGCGGAGCGGCGTAATTTGTCATTCAGTTGTGCAGTGTGTCTTTGTTTTGATATTTTCTCTACCGTTTTTTTTTGTTCGTTTTTTCTTCAAGTTCAACCACCATCGTCTTCATCGTCTTCTTTCTTCGTGAGTATTTTCCGTGCCGACTGAAGACTCCCACGAGTACGTCGTTCGCAGTAGGGATATCTCATTATATTGTCGACTTTTTATTTTCATATTTCTTTCCGACGTCGTAGTAAGACCCACCCGGGCAGACTTACGCGGCTAGGAGAGACATTTTGGCCCAGCTTAAGGCGAAAAAAACTTACGTAACCACCGACAGTGAATAATGAGGTATCTGTGATCGCGTGGATGAAATCTATACGACGAAAGTTGGCTTGTTTCGGTCGGAAGTCTTCACTCAGCGTGATTGCAATTTTTTTACTGCTTTTATTAGTTTGTTATTTTTTAGACACTTAGATTAGATACCTAGGTACCCGTAAACAAGCCCTCGACCTCTGCCAGTTGCAGTAATTAATAATTTAATTTTATAAGTTTTGCTAGCCGCAGAGGGCAGCATTTACGAGTATTTTTTTTTAAGCGGTCGCGGACACGTGTATCCGGTGCCAATTATTATATATTATATATTTTTTATTCTTTTTTTTTAAGCGTTTTATTATTGTTCAGCAACCCAATTCTTCTATATAGATTTTTTAAATTTAATTTTAAACGGTTTTTAAGCTTTTTTTAAGTCGTTTTTTTTAAGCGTATGAAGTGCCGCGTTTATTAGTGCGTATTTGTTTCGGGCACGCGACAAACGTTTACGCTCGGGCGTTTGGCTTTTTTATTCATTTTTTTAAGCATTTTATTATTTTGTTTCACCTCTTTATCAACAATATAGCATTTTTAATTTTTTTTTTAAGCGTTTTTTAAGTTGTTTTTCAAAGCGTATAATGGGCCGCTTTTATTAGTGCGTATTTGTGCCGGGCACGCGTCAAACGTTAACGCTAAGGTGTTTCGCTTTTGTATTCGGTTTTTTAAGCATTTTATTATTGTTGAGCACGTACTCTTTATCTACAGAATAGCATTTTCACACTTTTGTTAACCGTTATTTAATTTTTATAGGCGTTTTTTTTAAGCGAATATTCTGCCACCTGTATTATCGCGTAGCGATCCCGGGAGCGCGTTAAACGTTTACGCTCATGCGTTTCGCTTTTTTATTCGGTTTTTTAAGCGTTTTATTATTACGAGTGTGAAGTTGGGTGACCAAAGCTAGGTGTCCAATTTTTTCGAGTGGATAGTGATAAGAGCCCTTGTATGCTCAGTTGCATTACAGTATTTTCTAGGCGCCCACTTTTTATATAGCCGTTTGTATGATCTACTTCCATTTCTAACCACAAGATAGCGGCAAAAGATTCGTCACGAAATATTTTGTTGTCAGGAAAACCCTCATATTATGTTTTTAAGTATTATAATATGGATCCGCAAAGGCGGCATAGCACTGCACACAACAGCCAGACAATGCGTTACGTATACCCGGGCTTGGTTTTTAATTTTTTTGGCAATGTTCCGGAAGGAGTCGACGGACTTAACATAGATATTCGGAAAGCCAGGAAAATTTGCTACCCGACGATATGTATTCCAAGAACCACCGGGCTTCTTAAGTAATCTTACTTAGCGCGCGAAAGACCCAGGTTACCAATGAGCGCATGCCGCATAACGTATACCCGGGCTTGGTTTTTAATTTTTTTTGCAATGTTCCGGAAGGAGTCGACGGACTTAACATAGATATTCGGAAAGCCTGTAAAATTTGCTACCCGACGATATGTATTCCAAGAACCACCGGGCTTCTTAAGTAATCTTACTTAGCGCGCGAAAGACCCAGGTGACCAATGAGCGCATGCCGCATAACGTATACCCGGGCTTGGTTTTTAATTTTTTTTGCAATGTTCCGGGACGAGTCGACGGACTTAACATAGATATTCGGAAAGCCAGGAAATTTGCTACCCGACGATATGTGTTCCTAGAACCACCGGCTTCTTAAG
>NW_021770540.1:121153-122274 GCF_005508785.2 Acyrthosiphon pisum
CCGTCTGCGACGGAAGGCATAGTCTCGGGGTGTTCCGATGAGCACGTATGGTGTAAGCGGCAGAAACGGGGGAACACGCTCGAGCGCGTTCTGACCCGGGACGTGCTCATACGTCAGGGACGCGGAGTTCGGCCCTGTTGCGAGGGCCGTCCAGAATTTCGCATCAGTATTCCCTGCTTGTCGTACAAGGCGACTAAAAGGGAAATGGCCAGTCGGGGTCGGCGCCTGGGGCGCGGACGCACCGAAACCTTCGGGGACTAGGGCGTTGTGAGGTTCTGACCGCGACCTCGTGAAGAGCGGGTCGGTCACTGGGCTTAGCCACCTAGTGACGCCTTGGTGGCGGTTTTCGAGGTTCTGACCGCGACCTCTTGAAGAGCGGGTCGGTCACTGGGCTTAGCCACCTGGTGACGCCTCTGGGAGGCGGAGTCGGGCCCACCGTAAGCCCGTGGTACACGGCCAAAATCTCGGGAGGACCACAAGCTGAGGCAGCCAACCTGCCGACGAAGCTTCGTCCGCGCATCCGACCATTGATGTGCCTTACCTGACGGGAGGCAAGAATGGTGCTTCGGGATGTGAGGGGGCCCCTCGGCGTTGAGAAATTAACTTCGAGCCCTCACACGTCGATCGCGGTGGACACCGCCGCGACCGGCGGCGGATTGGTTTCGGAGTGGCGGTTTGCAGGAGCATACTATGTGGTGATAGGCCTCACGCTTGGCCAGGGAAAGGCGGCCGAGTGACTGGACCGGGCGGACTCGTACGGCGACAGTCGGCCGGGAATGCACGGTCCTCCTTAGCGCTCACCCAGCTTATCGTTGGAGCTATATGCAGCGAAGGTTGTCCGTGACCAAAAACGGAAAGCAAAGTGGATAGATTGCGGCCTCACCAGGGTGGCGAAAGGCACCTGTATGCCCTAGCCTGATGGGTACGGGCGCTCCGGGGTAGTCCCCCGGACGCGCCCGGTGCTCGTGGTCCCTAGACGACGCGCGGCCTGCGGCCGGCGGGTCAAACTGCCGTTCGTCGGTCGTGATCCTCCGCGGCTCTTGACTAGCACCCAGTGCTAACATAAGGTCCGCGGTTGTAGCCGCCAGGCGTTAAAACCCGGGATCTTGTCCCTATCTACT
>NW_021770540.1:124864-125629 GCF_005508785.2 Acyrthosiphon pisum
CCCGGAGACTTACAAGGAGCCGCGTGAGGAAGGCTTATCGGAAAGCTGCCCGTGGGACGCGCGTTGGGCGCGCCGTCGGGACCCGTTGGCGATGCCTTTAGGTTCGCCGCGGGGGCTCGGCGGCGCGCGCGGGCGAGGCCCGCGGGCTTGCTAAATGATACGGTAGGTGCCAGTTAGAACCGCACCAAGACGGGTTACGTTGTAAAACTTGCTAACAAATCTGGCCCGGGTCGAAGCTGGTGGCATACGGCCTCGACGGAGCAGACTTGAGACTCCTAGTCCTAGGGACTGAAACCGCGAAGCGACCCTCGGGGCAGGCCGCATTGGGGCGTGCGCCCGTTCTGAGGAACGGGGACGCCTATGACCCCCGTGATAGCCCGCGCCACACCTCCCTTCAGGGTGGGCGAGACCCAGCCAGCTTAGGAGAAATACTAGGCGGCGTAAGGTCTCGGACAAGCATTGAAGGCGGTGGGCGTCCGCACAAGGCCTTACCCTTGGACGCCCATTCGGTTAGCTCGCCCTCGGTTGTACGGAGCCGTGGGCGGGCGAAAGCGGGTCGCGGAATTGAGGCCGCGGCCGACGGGCCCCGCGTGGTTGCGGGGCTGGGAGAGAGCAGCCGGGTGAAAGCCCGGCCGCCCTTCCTCGGGCTAAGCCCCGTTCCAAGCTCTCAACGCCGGCGGAGGGCGCATCTCCGAACCGAACCCGTCCGGTGATATGATGGGAACCCCGCGAGGTGGTCGACCGCGGGTGTGTAGTAAACCCAAA
>NW_021770540.1:151204-151793 GCF_005508785.2 Acyrthosiphon pisum
TAGACACATCAGTGTAAAATGTGTTACACGGTAAAATAAAAGTCTCCAAGGGGGACATTCCCCCTTGAAAAAAAAAAAAATTACCGTGGAAAAGCTGGCTGTGAACATACAAATATATACTACTTGTCAATAATTCGTACTCCTGGATCTCCTGTTCCGGGGAATGTCGCCAAAGGATGTGTTGGAACACGCAGTCTTCATCACGGACCTTGATCTGACGGTACATTTTAACAATGTCGGCAATGAAAATATATTTGTATAACCGGCATGTGAGTAAGAGTTCACTTATGTCATTTTGTAATTTCGGCCCGACACAAAGAATATCATTGAGAGAGACCCCTGACGATGACTTTGCTGACGCGTCGAAAACGACCCGTAATTTGGATGTATCGCCATCCCGCTTTACTACCGCGTGGTGAGGTATATAATATTTACCAGGTCGGTTTGCGACCTTCATGTGTCCTAATGCCAGGTAGTCATTCATGAAAGATCGATATGACTCATACAACAATTTGTCCTTTTGGAGGCGATGTTCCAAGTTCAGTAGACGTTTCATAGCTAAAGATCGGGATTCTCCAAGTTGACACGT
>NW_021770540.1:151893-153033 GCF_005508785.2 Acyrthosiphon pisum
CTAGGTCTACTCCCCTTTGTTTATAAGTTGTGTACTAGATAGGTATTTTATCATTTCACAATTCCCAATCACAATAAGTAGTGTCTAACCTACGGTCAAAATTTGTTACATGCTTAATTATTATTCACTTTGCTCTTAGATACACATATTGCATACAATGTTTTAGTACATAACTCATACTTTACTTTACTACTTTACTATACAACATTCTTGAAAACTAAATGTCTATCAAAAAACTTTCATTCGACTTATTATATTATAATTGTATAGAAATTGTAGAATTTGAACGACATTCAATTGTATTACTGCTGTTTCAGATTTCAATTGCATATCAAACACTGGGTCGAGCTTATTTCCATACATTGACTAAAATTGTATACTTAGATTAACTTATAACTATACTAATATATAAACTTTTACTATATTGACCTAAACGGAACGCTTAACACATTTTCTTAATGTTACTACTACACAAAGTAGGTATTACTAGAGGTATTACCTCTCCTTTTTTTTTTTTTTTTTGTGAATTGTATATATACTGCATAAGTGTTTTCTTATTTCCCATATTGTCTTACAGTTAGGTTAAGTTAGGTTATTTCAGTACTTTCTTTACTTTATTTATACAACTAACTCTGTTTGTACTGCAGTGTTACATATTTACTACTGATGTGTGTTATTTGATACATATTGGTGATAAATATAGGTGCACTTGATTTTATTACTCACCATGATGACTTTATTAGCGTAACATAAACTTTACATTCAACTTATCATATAATATACTTATGAGTACCTACACTGTTATAGAGTGCAATACATTTTTTAAATGTAAGTCATTGTTGTTATTGTTACGGTATAACACATAAGCACATTAAACCTAACCAACACAAGATTATATTAAATATGTATGAACACACATCCATTAAAAGTTCAACTCACAGTATTTTAACTTATATTGTATTAATGTTAGGTTGGACAGAGCTTAGATTTAGTGTAGTCACACATTAAATTAATCATTATTTTGTACAATTCTTTGCAAAAATGATTATATAAAGATTATAAGTATGTATGAATGCACAACCAATTAAACATTCTTCTTTTGAATGGTATTTGATAATTTTTGATATTTTTTGATATTTA
>NW_021770540.1:153083-155356 GCF_005508785.2 Acyrthosiphon pisum
TGTAGTTCAACTCGATGTATTTTAACTTTTATTATGGGTATTGACTACTACTACTACTACTACTACTACTACTACTATCACTTACTACTGACCTAGGTCTACTCCCCTTTGTTTATAAGTTGTGTACTAGATAGGTATTTTATCATTTCACAATTCCCAATCACAATAAGTAGTGTCTAACCTACGGTCAAAATTTGTTACATGCTTAATTATTATTCACTTTGCTCAAAGATACATATTGTATACATTGTTTTTGTACATAACTCATACTTTACTTTACTACTATACTATACAACATTCTTGAAAACTAAATGTCTATCAAAAAACTTTCATTCGACTTATTATATTATAATTGTATAGAAATTGTAGAACTTGAACGACATTCAATTGTATTACTGCTGTTTCAGATTTCAATTGCATATCAAACCCTGGGTCGAGCTTATTTTGATACATTGACTAAAATTGTATACTTAGATTAACTTATAACTATACTAATATATCAACTTTTACTATATTGACCTAAACGGAACGCTTAACACATTTTCTTAATGTTACTACTACACAAAGTAGGTATTACTAGAGGTATTACCTCTCCTTTTTTTTTTTTTTTGTGACTTGTATACTGCATAAGTGTTTTCTCATTTAACATATTGTCTTACTGTTAAGATTATTCCAATACTTTCTTTACTTTATTTATAGAACTAACTTTGTTTATACTAGATACAGTGTAACATATTTACTACTGATGTGTGTTGTTTGATACATAGTGGTGATGAACAAAAGAAACTCTTTCACTCCATGGGTACCTACACTTATTGTTATAGAGTGCAATACATTTTTAAAATTAAAGTAATTTATGTTATTGTTACGGTATAACACACAAGCATATTAAACCTAACCAACGCAAGATTATATTAAATATGTATGAACACACAACCATTAAAAGTTCAACTCACTGTATTTCAACTTTCAACCACTACTACTACTACTACTACTACTACTACTACTACTACTACTACTACTACTACTACTACTATTTACTACTGACTTAGGTCTGAGTTGTGTACTAGATAGGTATTTTATCATTTCACATGTGATACTCTTAGACATGTTTATGTCATTTCAATGCCTATAAAATGTGGCAATATTTCAATACCTACAGAATTTTATAAAAATGCACTTTTAGGCATAACATGAATACCTACACTTAGTGTTATAGAGTGCAATACATTTTTTAAATGTAAGTCATTGTTGTTATTGTTACAGTTTATGTTACACATAAGCACATTAAACCTAATCATCAAAAGATTATATTGAATATGTATGAACAACACACAACCATTAAAAGTTTTTCTTTTTATTGTTGGAAGTTAAAGTTCTGTATTAAATTACACTCTTTTTTACTAATTCTACTTCTACTACTACTACCACTTACTACTGACCTAGGTCTACTCCCCTTTATTTATAAGTTGTGTACTAGGTATTTTATCATTTCGCAATAATTAGTTACGGTCAAAATTTGTTACATGCTTAATTATTATTCACTTTGCTCAAAGATACATATTGTATACATTGTTTTTGTACATAACTCATACTTTACTTTACTACTATACTATACAACATTCTTGAAAACTAAATGTCTATCAAAAAACTTTCATTCGACTTATTATATTATAATTGTATAGAAATTGTAGAACTTGAACGACATTCAATTGTATTACTGCTGTTTCAGATTTCAATTGCATATCAAACCCTGGGTCGAGCTTATTTTCATACATTGACTAAAATTGTATACTTAGATTAACTTAATATATCAACTTTTACTATATTGACCTAAACGGAACGCTTAACACATTTTCTTAATGTTACTACTACACAAAGTAGGTATTACTAGAGGTATTACCTCTCCTTTTTTTTTTTTTTTGTGAATTGTATACTGCATAAGTGTTTTCTTATTTCCCATATTGTCTTACAGTTAGGTTAAGTTAGGTTATTTCAGTACTTTATTTACTTTATTTATACAACTAACTCTGTTTGTACTGCAGTGTTACATATTTACTACTGATGTGTGTTATTTGATACATATTGGTGATAAATATAGGTGCACTTGATTTTATTACTCACCATGATGACTTTATTAGTGTAACATAAACTTTACATTCAACTTATCATATAATATACTTATGAGTACCTACACTGTTATAGAGTGCAATACATTTTTTAAATGTAAGTCATTGTTGTTATTGTTACGGTATAACACATAAGCACATTAA
>NW_021770540.1:155406-163602 GCF_005508785.2 Acyrthosiphon pisum
GACTCCTCAACGAGACGTCGGACCTCCCCGTCGAAGACGTATTCGCGTTCCCCGCTAAATTTATAGGCCGCGCGCGACCGTACTTCTATCCCAGCGAGTCCCGGGGCGTAGCGACGTCGCGGAAAGCAGACGGCCCGCCGCGCCGCCGTCGAGTAGGTATCGCTATATACAGGCATAAATATATGTGTCGGGACGTTTTCGACGTCCGAGAGCGGCTAAGCCGGTCGTACGACGTCCGACGCGGCCTGATCGCCCGCTCCGACGTCCTAAGCGGACGTGCGAACCGCGTTCGTAATTCGCCGGAACGGCGAAACGGCTTAAGAGTCAGAGATTTGACACCAGTTCTCAACTCAGTAGGTAGGCAGGTCGGTTAGGCGTAGGTGCGGATGACCCGGGGTCGTGGTCAGTGTTGCCAGATGTACGGTTTGGATCGTATTTGTACGGTTATTTGAGGTCTTGTACGGTGTACGATCCAAAAACTAATACCGTACACTAAAGTACGGTTATCTATCACAAATATGAAAAATATATTTTTTTTCTAATTTTGCCAAATTAAAACTCGGTGAATCGGTAATAATAATAATAATTACCACGTAAACCATTATTATGATAAGATTAGTAAATATTAGTTATATAATCTTGATAATAACTAATATACCACTATCTAAATCTAACTGTCTAGGACAGTATTATATAAAAAGTTTATTTATAGTACCTATATATATATATATATATATATTTTATTTTACAAACTATAAATAGTATACACAGAGTTCAGTGTGTAATGTGTATTGTCAATACCATGTTGTTGTACATTTGTGTATACACTATACGTCTATACGTCTAACGTCTGTCGTCTATGCAGTATTGCAGTTTGGTGTTATTTATTTGAAAATGTCGGATTATGAAGACACACCAGAGGTTTGATTATTTATATTGACTGTAAAATAAATTATTATTTATTAAAGATTTAAAGCTCTATTTTCTAAAATATATTTTAGTACCCACGAGATCAACAATTAACGCCAAAGAAAAAAAGACAATTAAGAAATGAATGTTCCAAAGATGAAAGGCAGAAACATCGAAAGCAGCAATATCGTGATGAGTGGGAAATGGACCCTAAATACAAAAACTGGTTAAGACCAGAAAAAGATGACAAATTTCGAGGTAAATGCATACAATGTCAAGTTAGTTTTTCGTCCGAACTAAGTTGTATAAAAAAACATTTAGCGAGTAAAATTCATACTAAGTCGTCTATCAGTAATTCTATTTCCACAAAATCAATTATGTCCACGTTTTTATCAACTTCCAAAGATCCATTAGATAAACAAGTAAAAAATGCAGAAATTAAATTAGCTGCCATGTTAGCAGAGCATAATGCTGCTTTCTTGTTTATTGACCATTTGGTACCAGTACTAAAAGAAATATTTCCTGATTCTTTGATTTGTCAAAGAATTCAGTTAAAACGCACAAAGGCTACAAACATAATTAAAAATGTTATCGCTCCTTCGGAAAAAGTAGCATTAAGTACAAAATTGAAAAATGTTAAATTTTCAGTATTAATTGACGAGTCAACTGACATAGCATGTCAATCTACCATGTGTGTAGTTGTAAGATATTATGACATCGACTCGAAAATGATTGTTACTCGGTTCTGGGATTTAATACAAGTTTATGACATAAAGGATCCTGATAACATTGATAAAGGAGCTACTGCACAAAACCTTTGATCACTGTAAATTAAACAAAGAGTGTCAGGCTGTACCTACCGCATAAGATTCACTCACTTGATCATTACATTACCATATGTTTCACTTAACCACTCATAACGTGTGAATTAAAATATTCTTGAAAACTAAATGTCTATTTTGTCATATTGTAATTAGAAATTAATACCGTTAGTTTCAAGTTGTAGAATGACTTGAACGGTGTTCAATACTTTCTTTACTTTATTTATACAATTAACTTTGTACTACAGTGTAACATATTTACTACTGATGTGTGTTATTTGTTACATAGTGGTGATAGGTATAGGTGTACTTGGTTTTATCACATTGAAGACTTTAAAAAATAGTGTAACATAAACCTTACATTCAACTTATCATATAATAATTTCATATAAATGCACTTATTGCATATGAGTATCTACACTTACTGTTATAGAGTGCAATTCATTTTTTAAATGTATGCCATTGTTGTTATTGTTACGGTATAACATATGAGCAAATTAAACCTAACCAACACAAGATTATATCAAGTATGTATTTAAATATGTAGTTCAACTCGATGTATTTTAACTTTTATTATGGGTATTGACTACTACTACTACTACTACTACTACTACTACTACCACTTACTACTGACCTAGGTCTACTCCCCTTTGTTTATAAGTTGTGTACTAGATAGGTATTTTATCATTTCACAATTCCCAATCACAATAAGTAGTGTCTAACCTACGGTCAAAATTTGTTACATGCTTAATTATTATTCACTTTGCTCTTAGATACACATATTGCATACAATGTTTTTGTACATAACTCATACTTTACTTTACTACTATACTATACAACATTCTTGAAAACTAAATGTCTATCAAAAAACTTTCATTCGACTTATTATATTATAATTGTATAGAAATTGTAGAACTTGAACGACATTCAATTGTATTACTGCTGTTTCAGATTTCAATTGCATATCAAACCCTGGGTCGAGCTTATTTTCATACATTGACTAAAATTGTATACTTAGATTAACTTATAACTATACTAATATATAAACTTTTACTATATTGACCTAAACGGAACGCTTAACACATTTTCTTAATGTTACTACTACACAAAGTAGGTATTACTAGAGGTATTACCTCTCCTTTTTTTTTTTTTTTTTGTGAATTGTATATATACTGCATAAGTGTTTTCTTATTTCCCATATTGTCTTACAGTTAGGTTAAGTTAGGTTATTTCAGTACTTTATTTACTTTATTTATACAACTAACTCTGTTTGTACTGCAGTGTTACATATTTACTACTGATGTGTGTTATTTGATACATATTGGTGATAAATATAGGTGCACTTGATTTTATTACTCACCATGATGACTTTATTAGTGTAACATAAACTTTACATTCAACTTATCATATAATATACTTATGAGTACCTACACTGTTATAGAGTGCAATACATTTTTTAAATGTAAGTCATTGTTGTTATTGTTACGGTATAACACATAAGCACATTAAACCTAACCAACACAAGATTATATTAAATATGTATGAACACACATCCATTAAAAGTTCAACTCACAGTATTTTAACTTATATTGTATTAATGTTAGGTTGGACAGAGCTTAGATTTAGGTGTAGTCACACATTAAATTAATCATTATTTTGTACAATTCTTTGCAAAAATGATTATATAAAGATTATAAGTATGTATGAATGCACAACCAATTAAACATTCTTCTTTTTGAATGGTATTTGATAATTTTTTGATATTTTTTTTGATATTTAGTTCATGCAACCAAAGTTTTAATTTAAAGTTAAAATGTATTTATTTAAATACCTATTGTTAAAGTCAGTATACATATTTTATTATCTCAATATACCTGCTTACCTCTCACATTGAATACTAGCTAAATATTATTTTGTACCTAACTCTTCAAAAAATAATTTGAACCGCAATTATTTGTGTAACAGAAACCTTACATTAACTTCACTTATTGCATATAGCTACACTTTTTATAGTTTCATAACATGAATACACAACCAACAACAAACTGTGACTGGTACTGTAACTGTATACTTAATATTGTGTTTATACATTCAACTATTGGTTGTTATACGTTGTTACTAATACGTTCTCTTTCAGCACGGATTTTGACATACAATTTACATTTATCAGTACCTTAATATTGTACCTACTCTAAACTCGACCTAACTTTTAGGTACTTGGGGATGTCCAGATGGAAGATGGTGATGACGTGGAAGGAATGGAGGTGGTGGACGACATGGAAAGAGTGGAGGTGGTGGACGACATAGAAGGAGTGGAGCTCCAGATAGAGGAGGTAGTTGAGGAAATGGAACTCGTGGAGGTCCAGATAGAGGAGGTGGTTGAGGACATGGAATACGTGGAGGTCCAGATAGAGGAGGTGGTTGAGGACATAGAATTCGTGGAGGTCCAGAGAGATGATGTGGATGGAGAGGAGGTCCGGATGGAGGAAGTGGAAGTGGTCCACGGTCAGGTGGAGGGGATTGAGGACGTGGAAGTAGTAGAAGTGTTTGACTTCCAGGTGGAGGACAATGAGGAAGTGGTGGAGGACGACTACCAGGTAGAAGAGAATGAGGACGTGGAAGTGGTCGGTCAACCCAGAGTGCGTGCGCCAATGATTTACCGGCAGGCGGGCGTGACACACCCGCTTCCAGAGCGGCACAACGCGGGCGCGTTGGACAGAGTCTGCACAAAGTGTAACGCCCGCCACTTCAGTGAAGAGCAAACGGCCCGGGGTCACTTCTTCACGTGTTGTAACAACGGCCAAGTGACCGCTGCAGGACAACGCGCATTGTTGCCCGTCCCTTATTTAATACAGAGTTTGTTTATAGATGATTCGCAGGATGGCCGTAGATTCCGGGCGGACGTTCGGCGGTACAACAACGTTCTGGCATTCGCTGCGTTTACCTGCGATGCAAACGACAGACGTTTGCCAGGGCGGGGACCGCCGGTGTGGATTGTGCACGGTCAGACCTATCGGAGGACCAACAATGAGGTGGCCGTTGCCCCGGGAAATGCCAACAACTGTCAGTTGTATTTCCTAGAGTCCGGAGAGGCCAACCACCGGCGCCTGGATATTGCACGACAGACAAATCACGAACTGTCCGAAATCGTGATGGGATTATTGGACGGTTTGCTGCGGGACATCAACCCGTACGCTATGGCTTTTATGTAAGACAATTTAAACTATTGTATTTAATAACACTAGGTATGCGAATTGCCCCTTAGAGTAAATATTTTTACACATACCTTTCTTACAGTAGATAAAAAAAAAAACCACTTATACTAGACAGCTACCAATATAGACTTTATAATGATTTAAAATAGTATACGTGGCAAACAGTTTTCTTAACTTTCTTAAGTTTTCTCCTTTTAACTCCTCCTTATTAGTTATTTGAAATACCTAAGGTACCCAAGATACCTAAAGTTATTAAGACTGGAGCTATGAATGATATGTTTTTGTAAACTCTAAGTGGAGGTATTATTGTTACCTATTCTGTGTGATTCTCTAAGCTTACTTCACCCACACACACACAATATAATAATACAATATACTATAATATTTTATATTGTGTTAATAAACATACCTAATAATAATAATATATTTATTTAGCAACGAAAAGTTTAAGTTATAGATAACAGATGAATAATGACAAACAAGTTGCAAGCAAGAGCAGAAAATGCTTATGACGGATAAGCTGAGTTGATATTATAAGTTTTATAAAGAGAATTTGTTGATTGTTATAAAATAGAAAATATTTAAAAGATAGTTAAACGAAATAGTGAACTTCAAAAATGGGTTAAATACAATAGAAAATTGTATAGTTTATTTGAATTTCTTATAGCTTATAGCTTATTCCTTCCAAGTTAAATGGACTGGATGATATTTACATACTATTATATTACCTACATTAAAATTTACGTTATATCTACTTGCTATTGGTTAATACTTATCAGTTTTTTGAAATGCCTAAGGTATAATACATGCAATTTATTTGTTGTTAATACTTGGAGTATGAATAACTCAACCTTAGAGTCATTACTGAATGATATAACATTAAATATGATGACATAGGGTTCGGATGTTTATGGCTTAAGATATTTATTTAATTTTGAAGTAAAACTATCTTGGGGGGGGGGGGGGGGTAAGTTTAATAATACATTAATACATTTTATACACTTATTTTTACCTACTGTTTGTGATTCTCTACGCTTATTACACCTACACACAGGCACACAAATATATATTTTGTATAGATTATACTCTCACCGCTACCAATATAGAGGTAAATGGATTGAATGATTGAATGTTTTTAAATTTTACTTAACTATTATAATACGCTGAACGATATTTACATACTATTAGGTTACACATTTATATTATATTTTAGTTTATAAATCCTTAACTCCAAATACACCAATTATATGTACACATCATGGAGTGTGTTTAACATAAATATATAAATATATTCCTTTCAGGAACATGCGTCAGGTGTGGCTGGCAGAAAGAGCCCTAGCTGATCCCGCAGCTGGGCCACCTAGACCAGTCCGGATGCATTTCGTCGAAGATGCGGCCCGGGATATGGGCCGGAACAACCTGCCTACCGCAAATGAAGTTGCGGCCGTGTTCGTAGGTGAAGGTGGTCTTCCTCCCAGACACATCAATCTGGTCATCTACGACACCAATCCAATCGACCAGCAACGGAGGACGCAATTCATACCAGCGGGTTAGTTAATAAATATTTAACACTTACAATATTTACTATACACTAGGAATGAATTACTTCCTTTTCGCCTGTTGTACACCTCACACACACACACACACACATAATATTAGAACAGATGTCACAATTACGAGTCTAACTGCTACCAACGAAGAGTTAAATTACACCCCATAATATAGAATCATAGCTTTACAACATTATACATTTTGGAAATTCTTTTGAAATTTAATTACTTAATAACTAATATGTTAGGTCAAAACTGATTTCAATCCTTTCACATGTGCATTATTATACATTTAGTATTTTTCAATTTTCAATTTTCCTCCTGAATAAATTATTTTCATATTATTGTAGTGATAGTGTGACAATAAGTCTATTTTTTTTTTTTTTTTTTTTTTGAAAAAATATTTATTGTAAAGAAAACATTTATAATACAAATAAATAATAACAGTAAGATTACATTTTACAATAAATTATCTACCTCCTTTAAGCATATGCTTGTGATGGAGGTAGAGAGTTACATTATAGACACAAATAAATATAGGTACACTATTAAATGTTTACATTAAATCTAAGATTGATATATTTATGAACAAGAAAAGTATGAGATATAAATTATAGTCAGATATAAATTATAATGTCTATAGTCACATTACTTCAGTGCTTGATTCACTGTTTTCTTATTTCATAATTTTAATAACTTAGAATTATTAACACTTGGTATAGAAATTAGCCGACCTTAGAGTTCCTATTTTAGATTATTTTATAAATTACCTTTCTTTTGCAGTTCTACAAAACATTATATACCTGCTATACAATAAGTAAATAACTCATACAAAATCATGGTTTTAAATATACAGTAAATATCTGACAACACATACATTCTGGACATTTTTTTAAAATTTAATTAGTTATTTACTAATTAATTAGGTCAATACCGACATATATATTAATACTTATTAAATTAACAGTGTAAATTCATTGCGTTGGTGTGAAACAAGCCATTATACATTATTATAAATTGAAAACCGCGTGGATCAACATAATACCTATCAAAATTTTTCCTCCTAAAAAAATTATTTTCATAAATTTTTAGTGGTAGTGTCAAATTTAAAGTTACATTACTACACTATTAATATATTTTGTGGTTGTACACAACATTATGTAGGTACTTGCTATACACACAACACAATCATAATAATAAATAAATAGATATCAACAACTACTAAATAGAGTCATAAAGAAACTTAGTTACGTATAGATTCATAGTTTTGATGTCACAGTATATAATATACTTAATAACTAATAGCACTTACAATATTATAGCCGACCTTAGAATTATTATTTTTTATACATTCACACAAACGTATCTCCATAAACTAACTCTCAGCTACTACAGACCTTTGGTTTAGTAATTAATTTAAAATTCATTATATTTCTCAAGGGTCGTGTCACTCGGATCCCATGTTATATCCGCTGTTCTTCCCGTACGGCGAGGCCGGTTGGCATAACGGGATGTTGCAAGAGGGCCCTAGACGAATAATGTCCGAAGTCGAAACACTATTAGAGAGTTTGCGTGCTACCGTTTGGGCATTCGTTATGAGGGAAATAACGACACGAGGCACCGACTGTTCAGTTCATTACATCATGGCCGATCATTGTTGCACATGTATGTGTGCGACCAATACGTTCAAATGGAAACCCA
>NW_021770540.1:163693-165080 GCF_005508785.2 Acyrthosiphon pisum
TTGCCGGACCCCGGCAACCGACAGGCGCTACACGACTGCGTGAAGTCCCACATGATACACGGACCGTGTGGAACAGTCAACCCGCAGTGTCCATGCATGGTGAACAACAGTTGTTCAAAAGATTTTCCGAAAGCGTACGCAGAGGAGACTGTGTACGTTGCTGATGGCGGTTATCCAAAGTACCGCCGACCGGACGACGGACGGGTGGTACTTGTGAGAGGTCGTGAGGTCGGGAACGAGTGTGTAGTGCCATACAACCCTTACCTTCTGGCCAAGTATGACGCGCACATCAACGTCGAGATATGCACGTCCATAAAGAGTGTCATGTATATCTACAAGTATATATACAAGGGACACGACCGTGTGACATTGGAAGTTGAGGAGGAAGATGAAATTGCCAAGTGAGTCTTAACTTTATACTACACTTAGCGATTCACACATGATTATAATTATTTAATTTTTAAAATTAAACGTGCACATATAATATAATACAATATAATGTACCCATACATTTGTAGGGTATAATGATTATACATTATACATTATACATGAATCGTATACATTAGTGTGTCCAGTGTGTAGGAATTATTTATTACTTTTTAGGGCAGTTGTATACGTTCACCAATACCTCTAAGTTTTTTATCATATCATATCATATCATATATATTAATATATTATATTATGTGGCTTGGTGCAAGAAGGGCCAATGTCATATTTTGACAATGTTCAGGAATTCAATCTTAAATTTTATTTTGGAACTCTAAACATTCTGTTACTATATTTGTTTTTATTCCATTGTATGACTCTCATTTTGTTTTCAAGTATAAATATGTACGTTTGAGTTGGACATTGGCCACCCAGGAAAAATAATAAAATTACTAACTTTGGATTTGACATTGGCCAAAAACCAAAATTCAAAATAAACATTTTACATTTTAATAATAATATTTCATTGAGCTTAATGTTAATAACTTCTAAATTGATTTCAAAATGGCTAATGTCAAATCTAATTTGGTCATACAGCGTAAGAGACATTGACCCTTCTTGCACCAAGCCACAGAATTATCTTATGTGTTGGTCAGGTATATTACATTTAATGCGTTATTTCATGTGTTTTCATTCAAGCTGTGTATAATAAACATAATAAACATTCTATTTCGATTAATTAAATAGTTAACTAATATGATGTATTGTATAATGATTATTATAGTGGATTGTATACGTTTATTATTGGTGTGTTCAGTGTGTATGAATTATTTACTACTTTTAAGGTCAGTTGTATATATTCACCAATACCTATAAGTTTTTTTATCATATTATAAAATATAAAATATAAAATTATAAAATATCCTAGCTCGAGTCAACGCAGATTGTATTACAATATATT
>NW_021770540.1:165180-167902 GCF_005508785.2 Acyrthosiphon pisum
AAAACCATCAAGAACAACAAGAATTACTTCCTGTTGCTAATATAATCAATGATCATGGAATGGAAGCTAGAAGAATTAGACAAAATATAATTAATACATATTTTTCATAAAATATTTTGTTAATGTATTCAAATAAAACAAAATTAAAATATAAACCTCAGTCTTTTTGATAAAATATAAATAACTACTTATAAACTTAAAATAACATTCTTTTTGATAGAAAACTTGAATACAAAATTTTTAAAAATTAAAATAGAGCCTTTTGATAGTAAAACGAATAGTTAGGTAGTAGGTTATATAGTTAATAAGACCTTTTAGATAAAATATGAATAAAAAAATTAAAAACCTTATAATAAATTAATAACATAATAGTAACTATTATATATGTACTATGTACATTGACTATGCATGTTTAGAAATTGCATCAGCAATATTCATGAGTCCTTGGTTAATTAATTCACTTGAATTTTGCATGGCAGTGGCAAGTTTATCCAGATAAGCTGCTATTGCCTACAAACAAATAAATGTAAGGTATAATGTAAGGGTGTACTTTAACTAAAAATCTTAATTAAAGATAATGTAATTTAACATACTATAAAACCATCGTTTGTTCCTTTCACCAAATCCATATAAGTGTCTAACTTGGGTTTCTTTGAATTATTACTCATAGCTGAAATATATTAAACAACATATATTACATCATTTGTTTTGCATAGCACTTTTATTAATATTATGATTTTTTACTTGGGACATCTCTGTTAGAGCGACGACTAGACTGTAATGGTATGTCCATTGTTTGATTTACACTAGTACCTATAATTATTTACAATTATATACCTATATACTTAAAGAACTATAAATGTTTAAACACATACTTGGTTTTAAGTTTAGATAATCGCTTTTGTGTAACTCATTATTTTCCTTCAATATATTTCCATCTAAAATTTCAGAATTATCTTCATTATTCATTTCTTCATCCAACAAAGCAACTTCTAAATCTGTATACTCATTTATGTTTGTGTTTATCTATATTTTTGTTAGAAGTCAAATATAATACCATTATTTATTTTTAAATTTGTATGATATAGGTATAGAAAGGTAAATAAGTTATACTTGATCAAAACTTAAAAGTGATGAATGTTCAAAACCTTCATTTAAACCAAATCCAATAGAGGTTTCTTTGCCTATTATATTTAATACCGCTACTTCTTTTTCCTCTAATTCACTATGGAGTGAGATATTTCCTGTTTGTCGCTGTGATATGCGTACATTTTTGTTTTTTTGTCTAGCAATACGTTTTTGATTTTTCCACACCTAAAATCATATCGATAACGACTACTTAGTTTTGAAAACAATGCTATGCTAAATATATTATTAGTATTTATGTATATATTACATTTTGCCATTTTTCAGATGACTTGGTTGGTCCAATTTCATTTAAACTATTTGTTAAAGATTCCTACTGTGATCTTAATTTAATCTTTCCTTGCACACCAATGAAACGTCCTGCTGCAAAATCTTTATGTCGTCCCATATAGTCAATGAGAAACTTAATTTGTTCGTCATTAGCGCGAACTATAGGTTCGGTAGACTTTTTCCTTACATAAATAATATTGGTCTTGGTCATTATACATGAAGTGTTAAGTTTAAGTGTATAATAATCATTGTACATACATTGTGACTTAGCAAAATACATATTACACTGCTGAATAGAATACATTAATAATTACATTGTTTTGAATATTCAAAATAAAAAGAAATGCATTTTCATCAAATTTTAATGTGGCCATGAATGTAATGTAATGTTATCAATGTTTGAACACTTAACACTATATTTAACCTAAATGTATAGTATATATTTATTATATGGGTACTTACCGAAGTGACATTTTCATAAATTTGATTTAAATGTAAGTAAAACAATAAAATGTTTATTTAATCATTTTGTAAATTTGTGAAGAAAACAATAGAAAAGTTTTTAAATAGCAGCTTATCACTTATCAATATTCAAAAATTTTTCTTATCAACCACAATTAATTCTATAAACTCCTAGTAAAAGATACATTATATCTATAAACTCCCAGTAAATGATACAAGAATACAAAATAGTAACCAGTTTGTATCCCATTATTACAGAATGCTTTTGAATACTATTATTGACTACAGATACAAGCTTGTAGCCTTGTATCTAATTGTTTATACTTTTTTACAGAATACCGGCGCTGGTCTGGTTTGCGATTATTTGCTCGCCAGTGGTTTCTCTGTCCAGCTGTATCGTAAAAATTATTTTCCTAATTTGTGTTGGTTCATGGGTCCCTGGTACCGAAAGTGATGTTTGGCGTTTTTTTTGGCCACGATAATCGCTATTAACGCTCAGAAGTGATTGATTTGCCTAGGAAAGGGGTGATAGCCTCAAAAGGATGCCCTGCACTTTAGGACGGAGGTGTTTGACGCTTGACTTCGTGTCAAGTGCTTGTCGGTATTTGCTGCTGTAACGCTCCGTATGCTCCGTTAGAACGCCCTGTATACTTTGATTGTTATCGCATCATTTGTTTTTGTGTTTCAAGGACGACGCGAAATGGCACGTGGCCTCGGAAATAGAATAGGTGTATCTTACCTTGGTCGGGCGGCCGTGTAAAACTTATGGCAGTGGCCTAATTTGCCCCTCTCTGGGGCAGTTTTATACAACCCGACTCAAAACCGACACCGGGATGTTCGCGAA
>NW_021770540.1:168002-168351 GCF_005508785.2 Acyrthosiphon pisum
CTTGTTATTGATCGTGTTGAAAAGAAAACTCAAAAAACTATTACTAAAAGCCTGAGTTAAGGTCAAAACCGTGCACAACCGCAAACGGGCGCTTCTCGGACACAAAACTACTACTACTACTTACTACTGACCTAGGTCATTTGTAAGTTGGGTACTAGATAAGTATTCTAGAAATGTTTATATTATTTTAATATTATGATGTTAGGTTTGAACTACAACATGTATATTTTAATGTTATAAAGATTATAAATATATATGAATGCATTGTGAATTTCTTTTTTATTTGATAATTTTAATACGTATTACTAAAGTCAGTATACAATATATATACCTGCTTACTTCTCACATT
>NW_021770540.1:168446-175322 GCF_005508785.2 Acyrthosiphon pisum
GAAAAACACACAAGCACAGTTTTAGTTTCAGCCTATCAACAAACTGTGATTGGTACTTTTTTTAACAACAACTTTTTCTTCAGTCGAGTGAAAGAAATAATATACATTCTACTATTGGTCGTTTTTTTACGTTATTAAACGTTGTTACTAATACGTTAGTGCAGTAGTTCTCTTTGAGTATGGAATTTGACATTCAATGCACAAAAATAATATAATATTATAAACCTTAATACTGTACCTATTCTAAACTCGACCTAACTTTTAGGTACTTGGGAACGTGGATGTAGAGGATGTCCAGATGGAGGTGGTGGTGGACATGGAGCGAGTGGAGGTCCAGAGAGAGGACGCGGATGTAGAGGAAGTCCAGATGGAGGTGGTGGTGGTCATGGAGCAAGTGGAGGTCCAGAGAGAGGACGCGGACGGAGATGAGGTCCAGGTGGAGGTGGTGGAGGACATAGAAGAAGTGGAGGTCCAGAGAGAGGACGTGGATGGAGTGGAGGTCATGGAAGTGGTCGACAGTCAGGCGGAGGCGAATGGGGACTTGGAAGTGGTGGAAGTGTTTGACTTTGAGGAAGAGGTGGAGGAGATTGAGGTTGAACAACCCAGAGTGCGTGCGCCAATGATTGACCGGCGGGCGAGCGTGAGACACCCGCTTCCAGAGCGTCACAATGCGGGCGCGTTGGACAGCGTCTGCAGAGATTGTAATGCCCGCCACTTCCGAGATGAGAAAGTGGGCCGAGGTGGCAATGAAAACTTCTCCACATGTTGTAACAACGGCCAAATAGTCGCTGCAGGACAACACGCGCTGTTACCCGTCCCGTATTTATTACAAAGTTTATTTATAGATGATTTGCAGGATGGCCGTAGATTCCGGGTGGACATTCGGCGGTACAACAACGTCCTGGCATTCGCTGCGTTTACCTGCGACGCAAACGACAGGCGTTTGCCAGGGCGGGGACCGCCGGTGTGGATTGTCCACGGTCAGACCTGGAAGACTGTTACCTCGAGGAGAAAATATCGGGCAGTTGGCGAAGGCCAGATAAGCCTGCGTCGAACGCAAGCGGTTTTCAAAACCCGTGGGGTCAACTCGCGTCAAGTATCACAATTTGTCGCTGTAAGACTTAGACCACTCTGTGGAAGCCGACTGCAATCCACATTTGCAACGCGCGTGCAGGCGACATCTTAGTGCCGACCGAAAGAAGCGGAGTGGCGCTGGCGGGGCGGGTCGCCGGCGAAGTCAGACCCCCTAAAGAATCTGGGAGAAAGACGGAACCGGCGAGCCGGGCCGACGGCGCACACGTGGATTCCGACCGACACAAAAATCACGCGGCAACTTTAGCTCCGAGGGCGACGGAGCGTGGGCCTAGACCGGGACGATGAATGGTGCCATCGAGCTGGTGTACCCGCGGCCGGAAAGAGCGGGAGCACCGGTGGCGCAAGCCACCCCGAAAGGCGGTACATGCTCCCGTGACAAAAGGTGGAGCGCCCTCCGGACCCAGGACCCGGACAGCGCCTCGGGCGGGCCCGCCTTGGCTGGCTTTTCGGAGACTTACAAGGAGCCGCGTGAGGAAGGCTTATCGGAAAGCTGCCCGCGGGACGCGCGTTGGGCGCGCCGCTGGAGTCCGTCGGTGATGCCCTTAGGTTCGCCGTGGGAGCTCGGCGGCGCGCGCGGGCGGGGCCCGTGGGCGTGCAGAAAGATACGGTATGTGCCAGTTAGAACCGCACCAAGACGGGTTACGTTGTAAACTTGCTAACAAATCTGGCCCTGGTCGAAGGTGGTGACATACGGCATTGACGGAGTAGACTTGAGACTCCTAGTCCTAGGGACTGAAACCGCGAAGCGACCCCCGGGGAAGACCGCATTGGGGCGTGCGCCCGTTCTAAGGAGCGGGGATGCCCATGACCTCCGGGATAGCTTGCGCCACACCTCCCTCTAGGCAAGCGTAAGGTCTCGGACAAGTATTGAAGGCGGTGGGCGTCCGCACAAGGCCGTACCCTTGGACGCCCATCCGATCAGCTCGCCCTCGGCTGTACGGAACCGTGGGCGGGCGAAAGCAGGTCGCGAAATTGAGGCCGCGGCCGACGGGCCCCGCGTGGTTGCGGGGCCGGGAGGGAGCGGTAGAGTGAAAGCCCGACTGTTCTTTCTCGGGCTAAGCCCCGTTCCAAGCTCTCAACGCCGGCGGAGGGCGCATCACCGAACCGAGCCCGTCCGGTGATATGATGGGAACCCCGCGAGGTGGTCGATCGCGGGCGTTAAAAAGACTACTAAATCTATGAAACACAATGGCACAGAATAAAGACACCCCGATGAGTCGCGGCTCTAAAGGTGGGGATTCGGATTGCGGGGCCCCACCACCAATGTGTGATAGACTTAGTTCTATAGAGGCGGAGCTGAGCGGCCCGTCAAAAGAAAATTCCCTTCCTGGCCGAGACGCTGGTACCACTTCGGTCGGTGCCACCGTGTCGTCCCGTAAACGCTCGAAGAGCAGACGTCTCTGGAAGGGGAACTACAAAAAGCCGGGAACTGTCCGACCCCCGGAAAGAAAGGTCGAGGACGTTGGGGGACAGCCCCCTGACGAAAGCACGACAGTAACTGGCGAAGGTCGATTAGAAGTCGGCACAGACGAGACAGTGAGTCCAGCCACACTACCGGCACAGGCCGAGGGGCGCGTGGCGCAAGGAACAACCCAGACCGAATGACTGCATAATTAACCCGGACACTGGTAGACTTGCCACGGATTGTACCGAAACCCTAATTAAAGTCTTTCAGATTAACGCTGCTAGATCAAAAATGGTCATGCATCAGATCGACAAACTATTAGAAAGCAAAGCTGCAGACATCTGCCTAATACAGGAACCGGCGACCGATGGCAAAGGGATCTACCTTCTTGACAGGCATCCCTATAAGGTGATAGCTACCGGACGTGCGCCTAAAGCCGCGATCGTAGTAGCGAACCAAGCCATATGCGTCCTGGGACTGAAACAGCTCAATACCACACACAATGCCGTGGCTGTGATCTCAATGGGAGACGTCCGATTGACTGTGATTTCATCGTATTTCCAGTTTTCGGAACCCACCCAGGCGAGCGTCAGCGCCCTCGAGTCCATACTGGACAGAGTCAGCGATGGCGTAATCGTCTGCGCGGATGTTAACGCAAGGTCCACGGCATGGCACGATATAAAAACAGATCACAGGGGCGACATCGTGGTAGAGTTCATAAGTCAAAACGATATAACAGTACAGAATAGGCCTGGGTGCCCACTTACGTTCAGAAACCCGGGGGTCGGCGTGCCTGGACGTCACTCTGACGTTGAGAAATGTCAGAGTTGAGGACTGGTCCGCCACCCACGATCTGACGTCGAGCGATCACGCTCTAATAAGCTTTAAGATAATAGTACGGAATGACGCGCGGGTGATACCCCAGGAGACGGAGATAAAGTATAACTGGAGCCGAACAAACTGGCCAGATTTCCGTAGGACCCTGAAAAACAGCCGAGACGCAAGGATCGAAGAGCTCACGTGTCCGGATGTTGACGTGAATGCGAAAGCGTTATCAGCAGTGCTGAAAGAAGCCTGTGAAAAGCACATGAGCACAAAATCGTGCAGAAAGCATAGACCCCCCCCGTGGTGGAACTGTACACTAGACCGAGAATTGAGCACCCTCGGTCGCTGGAAGGCCAGGCTAAGGAATTGTAAAAACACATTCCAAAGGAGAGCATTCCGTCGTGCTTACGTAAAACGAAAGACGGCGCACAAAAGACGATGCTTCAGAGCCAGAAGGACGGCCTGGCGTGAATACGTCACTAACACGGGGAATAACGAACCGTGGGGCCCTGTCTTTAACTGGCTCAAATCTGGGGGAACTAGACCCTCTGAACGCCTTCCAGCTGCAATCCGGAAAACGAACGGATCGTACACCACCACGCTCCGGGAGACTGGGGAAAGGCTTATGGAGGCCCTGGTCCCCGGAGACACCTATGAAAATGAAAGCCCAGATCAGATAGCGCTGAGGGCGGAAACGGGGGTCTACATTGGCTCTTTCGCGGCGGTTTGCGGCGAACCCGGACACATTGAGCCATGCAACGAGGAGGAGGTAAAAGAAGCCATCTGGCGCATGAAACCAAACAAGTCACCGGGAGGAGACGGTATTACAGCAAAAATCCTAAGACAATCTTGGCCTGTGCTTTCAAAGCACATCACGAGTGCGTTTAACAATTGCTTGAGGATGAAAAAGTTCCCGAGCATTTGGAAGAACGCACGGCTTGTCATAATTCTGAAGTCAACAGATAAAGACCCCTCAGAGGCTAAATCTTACCGTCCAATTAGCTTACTCCCGGTGATCTCTAAGGCATTGGAGCATATAATACTAAAAAGGATCCGTAACGAAACGGACGCCCACATGTCGAAGCGCCAGTTTGGCTTCACCAAGAACCTCTCCACGGTTGACGCGATCCAACACGTTCTCGACTGGTCGAGTAAGAGGCGGGAGAAATACGTACACGCTGTCTTCCTGGACATCTCGGGCGCGTTTGACTGTCTATGGTGGGCACAGCTTGTAAAGGACATGAAACAAGCAAACTGCAAAGACGGGCTTATCGAACTAACTAAAAGCTACCTCGATGGGCGCCAAGCTGAGCTAAAGCTCGGTGATCAAACGATAACAACCGTACTAACGAAAGGCTGCCCACAGGGAAGTGGGTACGGCCCAGACCTGTGGAGATATGCCGTAAATCCACTCCTGTCGGAGGAACTGCCAGAGGGTACCGAGCTAGTTGCGTACGCAGATGATCTGGCGCTGCTGGTTTCTGGTAAAAACCGTGCCGAACTTACAACAAGGGGAAATGCCCTCCTCGGTAGAGCCACGCTCTGGGCGAAAAAGCGCAAGCTTACGTTCTCTGCACCCAAGTCGCAGACACTTTGGTTAAAGGGCTCGCTCTCAAAGCCACTGGATCTCCGACTGGGGGGAGACAAAATAAAGCCGACAATTAATGCGAAATACCTCGGTGTGACGTTTGATGAAGGCGAAAAATTCAGCGATCACCTAGCGGGAAAGGCAAAAAGCACCAACGCCCTGTTTGGAAGACTGCATGGAGTCGCAAAAACCAAATGGGGGTTGAAAAGTAATGTGTCGTTACGATTATACAAATCGGTGTTCCTCCCACAGATGGGATACGCGGCTTCAATCTGGACCCGGGACTGCATGTCACTGGCTGTTCATAGAAGCCGGGCAAACTCTGCCCAAAGGCTCCCGTTGCGTGCAATAACGGGAGCATACAACACCACGTCAACGGTCGCATTACAAGTGCTTGCTGGAGTACCCCCCTTAGACCTGAAACTCGTCGAGATGGCGAAGGTCGAGGAGGATAGGATCGCGGTAAGGAAAGGCACTATGACGGCAGTGGAGGCACAGGACAACCTGGCTCGGCATGCTAACGTAACAATGGACCAGTGGCAGCGAGCTTGGGTCACCAGTGACAAGGGAAGGTGGACTTTTGCATGGTTTCCAAACGTACGGACAAGGCTGGAACGGACGTGGTGCGTCATAGACTACTACACCGCCCAGCTGATGTCTGGACACGGAGACTTTCACGGCAAACTCCACCAGTTTAACCTGAGAGGTAGTGCAGATTGTCGATGCGGGTCACCAAACCAGACCGCCGAACATCTGCTGTATGCTTGCCCAATCGCTGAACACGAAAGGAAAGAACTCGAGGACGCCGTGCGTGCGACCGGTGCGGACTGGCCGTGCGTCCCCGAGTACATGACCAGATCCGAGGTCATGTTCCAGGCGGTGAAAAAGTTCGCACACGCGACACTTAACCGTACTGATGGAGGGTGAGCCCGTTAGACGTGGCCCGGCGTTAAAGTAAGATTCCGGCACGGGGTCCTGACAGCAAAGAATGCCAGGACCAAGGGGAAGAGGGATACCCTTCTAGTCCGCGCGGGAATAACTCATCCGAGTGGAATATCAGCGATGCCTAAAGCGACGTGAAAAAATTCTGCGACATACCGGCAGAGACTATTAAGCGCGGAGTAAGACGGAAGGGTCGGGCCGAAGTAACCGCGGGAAGGTACCTCAAAAAAAACCTTACCGCGGAACTCCGACCACACGCCGGCTTACCCTCGCCCAACTCTGGCCGAGAGCTTGCGGGCCCAGTCAACCCGCGAGCGAACACGTGCAAGGAGGAAGTCTGACTGGGAGACACCCCCCGATAAGCACAAAATCCGATTATCGGTACGGACACGGCATCCGTCACAAAAACCGTACCGTTACTAGTAAGGTCGGATCGCTGTAGCTTAAAACCTTGCCCGAGCACTGACGCTAACGGGAAAACAGTCGTTGTGGGTACTGGAAGAAACGGTCTTCGAAATCCCATTCCGCGGGCGTGAAGAGAGCCCCGTCGGAAACCCGCCCTTGCCAAGCACCTGGGCGGAGCTGACGCTTCACGAGCATTGTTACCCGGGCCCGGCCGGCGGGCGCGTACGCCTTCGAGCGTCTGCGCGTGCCGTCCGCACTCGGGCAACTGATGTGGATGGCCTCGCGGAGACTGTGGGAGTAACGTCTTAGTCAGAAGGGAGGGAATTGTCCGGCATTCGCAACCCGGCGCTCGCTGGCGCAGAACTTTCGAAACCCACCGATCAACCTCCTTGCCTGAGCGTTGCCAGCAGAACATCGCATGGCGCTCGGGCGCCCGGTGTACCTGTCTGGAGGGACGAGTCTGCGCCATCAAGGCGAGAAGTAGCCAGTCCCGCTTAAGTGGTAACAGGGGGTCACCCCACCGGGATGTTGGTCTTATACCTCCCGTCACAAAGGTTATGAATACTTTTTATCAAATATAGATTTTTTTATTGAATGTGGATTTTTATAAAATATT
>NW_021770540.1:175422-177050 GCF_005508785.2 Acyrthosiphon pisum
GCGACCGAGGGTGCTCAATTCTCGGTCTAGTGTACAGTTCCACCACGGGGGGGGTCTATGCTTTCTGCACGATTTTGTGCTCATGTGCTTTTCACAGGCTTCTTTCAGCACTGCTGATAACGCTTTCGCATTCACGTCAACATCCGGACACGTGAGCTCTTCGATCCTTGCGTCTCGGCTGTTTTTCAGGGTCCTACGGAAATCTGGCCAGTTTGTTCGGCTCCAGTTATACTTTATCTCCGTCTCCTGGGGTATCACCCGCGCGTCATTCCGTACTATTATCTTAAAGCTTATTAGAGCGTGATCGCTCGACGTCAGATCGTGGGTGGCGGACCAGTCCTCAACTCTGACATTTCTCAACGTCAGAGTGACGTCCAGGCACGCCGACCCCCGGTTTCTGAACGTAGGTGGGCACCCAGGCCTATTCTGTACTGTTATATCGTTTTGACTTATGAACTCTACCACGATGTCGCCCCTGTGATCTGTTGTTATATCGTGCCATGCCGTGGACCTTGCGTTAACATCCGCGCAGACGATTACGCCACCGCTGACTCTGTCCAGTATGGACTCGAGGGCGCTGACGCTCGCCTGGGTGGGTTCCGAAAACTGGAAATACGATGAAATCGCAGTCAATCGGACGTCTCCCATTGAGATCACAGCCACGGCATTGTGTGTGGTAGTGAGCTGTTTCAGTCCCAGGACGCATATGGCTTGGTTCGCTACTACGATCGCGGCTTTAGGCGCGCGTCCGGTAGCTATCACCTTATAGGGGTGCCTATCGAGAAGGTAAACCCCTTTCCCATCGGTCGCCGGTTCCTGTATTAGGCAGATGTCTGCAGCTTTGCTTTCTAATAGTTTATCAATCTGATGCATGACCATTTTCGATCTAGCAGCATTGATCTGAAAAACTTTAATTAGTGTTTCGGTGCAATCCGTGGCAAGTCTACCAGAGTCCGGGTTAATTATGCAGTCATTCGGTCTGGTTGTTCCTTGCGCCGCTCGCTCCTCGGCTTGTGCCGGTAGTGTGGCTGAACTTTCTGTCTCGTCTACGCCGACTTCTAATCGACCTTCGCCAGTTACTGTCGTGCTTTCGTCAGGGGGCTGTCCCCCAACGTCCTCGACCTTTCTTTCCGGGGGTCGGACAGTTCCCGGCTTTTTATAGTTCCCCTTCCAGAGACGTCTGCTCTTCGAGCGTTTACGGGACGACACGGTGGCACCGACCGAAGTGGTACCAGCGTCTCGGCCAGGAAGGGAATTTTCTTTTGACGGGCCGCTCAGCTCCGCCTCTGTAGAACTAAGTCTATCGCACGCCGGTGGTGGGGCTCCGCAATCCGATCCCCCACCTTCAGAGCCGCAGCTCATCGGAGTGTCTACTGTTCCATTGTGCATCATAGATTTAGTAGTCTTTTTAACGCCCGCGATCGACCACCGCGCGGGGTTCCCATCATATCACCGGACGGGTTCGGTTCGGAGATGCGCCCTCCGCCGGCGTTGAGGACTTGGAACGGGGCGTAGCCCGAGTCTGGGGCGGCCGGGCTTTCGCACAACCGCCCTTTCCCGGCCCCGCAACCACGCGGGGCCCGTCGGCCGCGGCCTCAATTCAGCGACCCGCTTTCGTCCGCCAACGG
>NW_021770540.1:177100-178048 GCF_005508785.2 Acyrthosiphon pisum
CGATCCGCGGCAAGTCTGCCTGAGTCCGGGATAATTGCATAGTCCTCCGGCTCGGCCGTTCCTTGCTCTGTGCCCTCCTCAGCATGGTTCGTTAATATGGCTGGGCTCTCTGTCTCATGTGTACGGTCTTCCCAATGACCTATACCGTTTTCTGTCGTTCTTTCACCGGGGGGCTGTCCCCCAGCGTCCTCGACTCCCCTTCTCGGGGGTCGGACAGTTTTTGGTTTAAAACGCCCTTTCCTTTTCCGTCTGCTCTTCGAGCTCTTGCGTGCCGGCACGGTAGCGCCGACCGAAGTGGCGCCAGCGTCCCGGCCTGGAAAGGGGTTGTCTGTCGACGGGCCGCTCAGCTCCGTCCTCATAGAACTAAGTCTATCGCACGCCGGTGGTGGGGCTCCGCAATCCGATCCCCCACCTTCAGAGCCGCAGCTCATCGGAGTATCTACTGTTCCATTGTGCATCATAGATTTAGTAGTCTTTTTAACGCCCGCGATCGACCACCGTGCGGGGTTCCCATCATATCACCGGACGGGTTCGGTTCGGAGATGCGCCCTCCGCCGGCGTTGAGGACTTGGAACGGGGCGTAGCCCGAGTCTGGGCGGCCGGGCTTTCGCACAACCGCCCTTTCCCGGCCCCGCAACCACGCGGGGCCCGTCGGCCGCGGCCTCAATTCCGCGACCCGCTTTCGCCCGCCAACGGTTCCGTACAGCCGAGGGCGAGCTGACCGGATGGGCGTCCAAGGGTACGGCCTTGTGCGGACGCCCACCGCCTTCAATGCTTGTCCGAGACCTTACGCCGCCTAGTATTTCCCTAAGCTAGCTGGGTCTCGCCCACCCTGAAAGGGAGGTGTGGGCGCGGGCTATCACGGGGGTCATAGGCTTCCCCGTTCCTCAGACGGGCGCACGCCC
Organism: Acyrthosiphon pisum; assembly: GCF_005508785.2. Lineage (NCBI taxonomy): Eukaryota > Metazoa > Arthropoda > Insecta > Hemiptera > Aphididae > Acyrthosiphon > Acyrthosiphon pisum. The sequence goes on from NW_021770540.1 coordinate 178,006, forward strand.
CAATGGCGGCCTGCCCCGAGGGTCGCCTCGCGGTTTCAGTCCC
>NW_021770540.1:181625-184246 GCF_005508785.2 Acyrthosiphon pisum
TCAGCCAAGCGCAACGATCGAGACGACTGAAATTATCTAGCGAAACCAATGCCAAGGACAAACGATCGATTCGACTGAAATTATCTAGCGAAACCAATGCCAAGGGCAAACGATCGAGACGACTCAAATTATCTAGCGAAACCAATGCCAAGGACAAACGATCGATTCGACTGAAATTATCTAGCGAAACCAATGCCAAGGGCAAACGATCGAGACGACTCAAATTATCTAGCGAAACCAATGCCAAGGGTAGTTAGTGGCACGGTAGCCGAATTTTAAAAAAAAAATTACCATCACCGTGCGTAGTGGCACGGCATGAGGAGTTGAAAAAAATTAATATCACCGTGCGTAGTGGTACGGCATGTGAATATTACAATTAAGAACCTCGCCCGAGCGAAGGCCGTCGGTACGGCCCACTGGCCATATGCCTATCAATTATCTAGCGAAACCAATGCCAAGGACAAACGATCGATTCGACTGAAATTATCTAGCGAAACCAATGCCAAGGGCAAACGATCGAGACGACTCAAATTATCTAGCGAAACCTCAGCCAAGCGCAAACGATCGAGACGACTGAAATTATCTAGCGAAACCTCAGCCAAGCGCAAACGATCGATACGACTGAAATTATCTAGCGAAACCAATGCCAAGGGCAAACGATCGAGACGACTGAAATTATCTAGCGAAACCTCAGCCAAGCGCAAACGATCGATACGACTGAAATTATCTAGCGAAACCAATGCCAAGGGCAAACGATCGAGACGACTCAAATTATCTAGCGAAACCTTAGCCAAGCGCAAACGATCGAGACGACTCAAATTATCTAGCGAAACCAATGCCAAGGGTAGTTAGTGGCACGGTAGCCGAATTTTAAAAAAAAAATTACCATCACCGTGCGTAGTGGCACGGCATGAGGAGTTGAAAAAAATTAATATCACCGTGCGTAGTGGTACGGCATGTGAATATTACAATTAAGAACCTCGCCCGAGCGAAGGCCGTCGGTACGGCCCACTGGCCATATGCCTATCAATTATCTAGCGAAACCAAAGCCAAGCGCAAACGATCGATTCGACTGAAATTATCTAGCGAAACCTCAGCCAAGGACAAACGATCGATTCGACTGAAATTATCTAGCGAAACCTCAGCCAAGCGCAAACGATCGATACGACTGAAATTATCTAGCGAAACCAATGCCAAGGGCAAACGATCGAGACGACTGAAATTATCTAGCGAAACCTCAGCCAAGCGCAAACGATCGATACGACTGAAATTATCTAGCGAAACCAATGCCAAGGGCAAACGATCGAGACGACTCAAATTATCTAGCGAAACCTCAGCCAAGCGCAAACGATCGAGACGACTCAAATTATCTAGCGAAACCTCAGCCAAGGACAAACGATCGATTCGACTGAAATTATCTAGCGAAACCAATGCCAAGGGCAAACGATCGAGACGACTCAAATTATCTAGCGAAACCTCAGCCAAGCGCAAACGATCGAGACGACTCAAATTATCTAGCGAAACCTCAGCCAAGCGCAAACGATCGAGACGACTCAAATTATCTAGCGAAACCAATGCCAAGGACAAACGATCGATTCGACTGAAATTATCTAGCGAAACCAATGCCAAGGGCAAACGATCGAGACGACTGAAATTATCTAGCGAAACCTCAGCCAAGCGCAAACGATCGATACGACTGAAATTATCTAGCGAAACCAATGCCAAGGGCAAACGATCGAGACGACTCAAATTATCTAGCGAAACCTCAGCCAAGCGCAAACGATCGAGACGACTCAAATTATCTAGCGAAACCAATGCCAAGGACAAACGATCGATTCGACTGAAATTATCTAGCGAAACCAATGCCAAGGGCAAACGATCGAGACGACTCAAATTATCTAGCGAAACCAATGCCAAGGGTAGTTAGTGGCACGGTAGCCGAATTTTAAAAAAAAAATTACCATCACCGTGCGTAGTGGCACGGCATGAGGAGTTGAAAAAAATTAATATCACCGTGCGTAGTGGTACGGCATGTGAATATTACAATTAAGAACCTCGCCCGAGCGAAGGCCGTCGGTACGGCCCACTGGCCATATGCCTATCAATTATCTAGCGAAACCAAAGCCAAGCGCAAACGATCGATTCGACTGAAATTATCTAGCGAAACCTCAGCCAAGGACAAACGATCGATTCGACTGAAATTATCTAGCGAAACCTCAGCCAAGCGCAAACGATCGATACGACTGAAATTATCTAGCGAAACCAATGCCAAGGGCAAACGATCGAGACGACTGAAATTATCTAGCGAAACCTCAGCCAAGCGCAAACGATCGATACGACTGAAATTATCTAGCGAAACCAATGCCAAGGGCAAACGATCGAGACGACTCAAATTATCTAGCGAAACCTCAGCCAAGCGCAAACGATCGAGACGACTCAAATTATCTAGCGAAACCTCAGCCAAGGACAAACGATCGATTCGACTGAAATTATCTAGCGAAACCAATGCCAAGGGCAAACGATCGAGACGACTCAAATTATCTAGCGAAACCAATGCCAAGGGTAGTTAGTGGCACGGTAGCCGAATTTTAAAAAAAAATGACAATCACCGTGCGTAGTGG
>NW_021770540.1:186616-187529 GCF_005508785.2 Acyrthosiphon pisum
AAATAAAGATCAGAACAACGCTATTAGAACAGACTCTCTTCTTCGAAGTCCTACTGAACCAATACGCATATGAGACACAGAATCTTTTGGCAATAATCGATTCTGCCTTACATGGGAAATTACACACCAGTGTATTACACACCCAGCGTTGGCTAACAGAACTTCGTGAAATTAAGGCAAACATCCCAATAGGGACGACGTTCCCACTTGAGATTAAAACAGAATCTATTTCTGATTTCATAAAAATTTCGGAAATAACAATTTGTCATAAAGGTCAATACCTTATATTTGTAACAAAAATTCCGCTAGTACAAACCATTGATTTTAATGCCTATAAAGTAATTCTGTTACCTATTATATACGACAACCAGAGCCTTATTTTAATCGACCCTAGTGTGGAGATTATAGCAACTAATTATGATACGCAGAAGTTTTTCTCGTTGACAAATAAGCAATGGGAAATGTGCAGGGAGGTACAATCATATACACTATGTAAAAATAGTCAACCGATCCATCATAAATCTAAGTCAAATATATGCGAAATCTCGCTCATGTCAAAATCACAAAACTTCCCCGATTCTTGTAATATAAAATTTGTAACAACAAATGCATCTGTGTGGAACCGACTCCCTCAGTCAAATTCTTGGTTATTCTACACACAATCTGATATAATAACAATATACTAAGAAAATCCAGCCAGAACATTTACTTTTTGAGATTTATGGTGTAGGTCGATTGACTATTTATCACAGCATGTAACATACACACGGATAAAACATTATTACTACCCTCTAATCACATAAGAGCAAACACTTTATGCTGATTTAGTTCCCAGAAATTCTAAATTTAATGTCAAACACTCTATTACAAACTATTAATTCACTTATACCCCAAAGTATTATAAATGTACAGA
>NW_021770540.1:187579-190598 GCF_005508785.2 Acyrthosiphon pisum
GCCTATCTTCTTTATATACAAAACATTCCATCGGAAATTTCAAAATAATATATAATTGGTTACCATGGTAATATGGAGACACACACAGACGGAAATCTCAAAATAATATGTATCTGGTTGCCATGGTAAAATGGTCACACACCGGTGGAAATCTCAAAATAATATATGAATGGTTGACATGGTTATAAGGACACACACACCCACATACATTAATTTATATATATATAGATTTTAGAACTCATATTGTCTACTATTTGCACGACCATAAGCACTCCCTAGAACAGTAGTGTGAGAGTGTCGTGAAGTTGACTGGCGTGGACCTTTGGCATGTGTCTTCTTCTGAAAAGTACTGATGGGGATTCTGTAGGGTCCTTATATAATGTGGCTTCGGTGTAATCCCTTCTTCTGATTTGCATTGATTAATACGTGATGTTTTTTCTAATTTTAGGCGGTGCGACAAAGGTGTCACTGGTAATTTATTGTTTTGTTTTGACCGAACGTCTTGATTGGAGAATTATCGAGGGATTCTCGTAGAATATAATATATATGTGTATATTATATACGTAAAAATGCATTTATGGTTTTATAATATACGGTGTCATCTGGCGCCGCTGATAATTAATTGTGTTGTTTTTCCTAAATGTCTGAACGGAGAGGTGTTGAATGTTGTTTATGTGTCGCACGTATCGCGTGTGTATGTAGGGAGTGCGTATATATATATTTAAGTGTTAGTCGTATGTATATATGTATTGAATAGCCCAACATTGCAAATGGACCGTCGCCACTAATTGTATTGTGATTTATTTTAAGTTTAAATATTATATATTACAGATGTGTATAGTTTATATTTGAGATTTCTTCGAAGTTACATTTGTATATATAATTATTCCTCTTATTACAGGTAAAATATCGTTTGGTGAATTAAAGTATATCCATGTGTATCAATTTGATAATGTCATTGAGTGTATAAAATATAATAAAATACAGAATTAAAACACGTTTAAAAGGAATGTGTGATATAGTGCAAGTATATCTACTCTGTTTCCGCAGACACACATTATATGACAATATTATGGGACAACTAGTGTCAAAATTCATGACATATATACATGACACATGGTCCTTGAGCAGTTAACGAACGCGCTTTAGAATTGTTATGTACGTCATATCATAATACATAGTGTATTCGAGTGTTTCAGCGAACTAGGTCGTCAACAATAACAATCATTATATATCAATTAGTTAATTGTTATAATTACTTAATATCATTAAATACAATTTATGGACAACAAGGATACTGCCTCCCCCTTCTTAGAATGCGAATTAAATCAGTTACTGTTGGGACTGTTAAAAATATTTATTATATAGTCTTTATAACAAGTCAATAACATATTATATTAGTACTTCATATAGTGTAATCAAATTGGTGTTTCCCAAGGTCGCAAAACATTTAACTCAACACCAACGCAGCCAACTACTTCATTTTTCAAATTTTTATAGCGAAACACAGCTTTATATTTTCCATAAAAATAAATTTTGGGAAAGTTCATATCTTCAAGTTTCTTCTTATCGATCCCTGACGTAATATATGTGCCCTGCAAACATTTAGAAAACAAAATTGTTACAAATTCATAAGTAGGTCGTGGTGACTGGGTAATATTGTAACAAGTGTCATGGTCAATATTTGGATCTTTGATTATGTTAGAAAGCTTTGTCAATGTAGTATTTTTTTATAATGATGGCCTTTATAACTGTACTCTAACGGCTGGTATAATTGAGACATTTGTATTTTTTTATTTTTCCATTTACTCAAAAATTTTTAAAAATTTTAGTCTATACGAATTTATATATAATACAATATTTTACGTAACAGAATACAAATTTAATCAAAGAAAAAAGTTAGAATATTAATTAAAATAGATTGTACACAAAATTGTTATAATTTTATTGTACTCAAGCTCACTTAATACTTTGATAGAAAAGTTCTCACATTATAATTTATTATTATAATTTAATCAAGTTTAATTGCAGTTTAGTTAGTTTAGTTAGTATTGTAAACAAACAAAAAAATAATATTTTACTGATTATATGTTTGTCAATACTATGTTACACCTATATTATAAAATTAGATTCATATCTGGGTCATTTGTTAATCACAATAACACGAAAATCAATTTTAAATCTAAATACCATTGGTGTAGACTTAACTGTCTCTTCCACAACCATAAGATTTATATTCGATAGGAATAAACTCAGATTGTATAGAGCTTTTTATCATACACAAGGTTTACATTATAGTAGCTATTATTGTTATGTCAACGATTATGGAGACACACAAGGTAATTCACTAGGCCCTATATTATTCTGAATTAATATTATATAAATTATATATTTAATTATATATTTATTATATTTATATTATATTCTTACTATAATATTATTATTTAAATATTTAGGAATAACGATAGATTTTGGTCTGAAATTGTCAAATACAAACATTTTAACAAGTTTAACTACTCTATTTTAAAATAAAATAGTTTTAATACGAGTATATGTTGCATTATTTTATTCAAATTTTAGCATACTGTAAAACATGCTGGGGAGTCAGAAATAAAACAAACATAAATACAGTACTATAACCCAAAAAAATGTATTAAAAATAGCTTACTGTCTTCCGTTGGCGTACCCACCATTCTAGTTATTTAGCCACACAAACATACAATCTATCTACAAATTGTACATTAAACAAATTCTAATAAGATTTTTACTATGGCACATACACAATATAATAAATAAAACTCATATAAAAGAAAAAATAGTTAATGACCTCGATTAGAATATACAGTGTGTCAATCAAATTGCTTATTTATAAATGTAAATATTTAAGGAAATATTGGTGTTAATATTGTATAAATTAATAAAAATTATTATATGATTACTATTGTATATTTATCTATAGAATAAATCAGTATAGTAACATAAAAGCTCTAATATTATTGTTATTATTGTATTATAATTG
>NW_021770540.1:192915-194244 GCF_005508785.2 Acyrthosiphon pisum
GGTCATCACTGTAATTCAAGCCTAGACAAGTTAATGATAATTTTTAACTTAGTTAAGTTAAGTCAATGAAAAACATTTTAAAAAGTTTTTACTGCATTTTCTTCTAGTAACACAAACATTTTGTTGTTATCATTTGCCGCGCAACTGCCGTAACTTATTGATTATTATTGTTTATGAAAACCTATGCCGCGTTAGACTGCTTTGCTGTGTAAAAACCTTTGCACATATCCCACATGACATCGTTGATCCATCGTGGATTTTCGCATGTCTGTTTAGATCGCCTTTATGGGTGAAAACTTTTCCACACGTAATACAGTCGAACATTTTTTACGATATTTTTACACGTACAGAATTAAACAAATAAACGTTTGGAAATATGAGCAAAACTAAAACTGTTATTAAGACGTTAAACACTGTCGAGCTCTGAAAACCGTCTGATGCGAAAAACATTGACGACGGCGGCGGTGGATAACCAAATTCTGTATATTATATATATTATATTATATAATATGTATACATATATATATTTAATATTGATAGTAAAATCCACAGTGTCGATTTCTCTCGAATACGCCGCATAAAGAAGCATGATGACGTAGGGTGTCACACGGTGTCACAGTTTAGGCGGTGGGAGGGAGGAGGGTGTCAAACGGTGTCACAGTATAGGCGGTGGGTGGGAGGAGGGTGTCATACGGTGTCAGAGTATTGGCGGGGGGAGTGGTGGAGGGGCTACGTGCTTGGTGACACGGCGGGAGGGGGGTAAAGCGGGGGGTACCCAGAACCGGCTATTTCATACTTTTAATGGATAGTGTTAAATTAATTCAATTCAAAGATATAATTGTATACGAAAAACGATTCTGAGAAAAGTCTAAGATCTACATAATAATATATGTGTTACTATACTCTATTCGGAATGAGATCGTACTTCGGCGGCGACTAGTTTTCGTCGGGCAGCGGTCAGACGTATGGTGAGACGCTTCCCCCACCTAGAAAGCACGTGGGGCTAGCGCAGCGGAACGAAGCCACGCCCATGCGCAGAAGTTGGCCGCCGAGGTATGATCTCATTCCGAATAGAGTATAGTTAAGTATTTATTTAATGATTGTAACGTCACAGAATTTTAGGCCTCTGTTAATATTATATTAAACCGCTGGGATATACCCTTTTTCCCCACATTAGTATTTGTCATTTATAATAGCGCGCCTTGCGATTAAGGCCATATTATTATAAAACTGTTATCGCGCTATCGCGGAAAAAAAACCTAACAGCGTTATGAAATTATCTGTCCCCCGACTCCCACACCATTTAGTGTCCAGCCGGTGTAACGGCCG
>NW_021770540.1:211939-213170 GCF_005508785.2 Acyrthosiphon pisum
TTTAAATTTATAACCAGTTATAGATGGCGTGTTCAACTCGTAAGTACAATTCAAACAAGACTGGTAAAGGATTTGTAAACTCCCTTATAAATAGTCTCCCGTTCGAAGCCCATGTTTCAGGATATCAGTATTGTGGTCCTGGTACGAAATTAAAAAAGAGACTAGATCGTGGTGATAAAGGAATAAACCCATTGGATGCTGCTTGTCGTGACCACGATATTGTGTATGCAACAAGTAAAAATTTAGACGATAGACATAAAGCTGATAAAGTGTTAGAAATTCGAGCTTGGGAAAGATTTAAAGCAAAAGATACACCTAGAAAAGAGAAATTAGTTGCGTACGCAGTAACAAACGCGATGAAAGCTAAAAGAAAAATAGGTATGGGTTGCAAACGGAAACGTGCTATAAAAACAAATGGTATACTAGCAGCGAAAAAAAAAAGAATCTCAAAAAAAAAGAATGGTGGTAAAAGGTTGATTTTAGTACCGAGACAATCAGGAGGTGCAATTCCCTTAATACCTATATTTGCAGGATTGTCAGCACTTGGTAGTTTGATGTCTGGAGGTGCTAGTGTGTATAATGCTGTCCAAAATTCAAAAAGAAAAAAAGGCAGTGGTTTGAAATCAAACAAGAATAGGTTAAGGAAAAAAAACTGATGATCACGCTACCTGACAGACCGCTTTCGTCTCAAGATATTATAAAATATGTCGGAAAGTTGAAAATCAATCATTTCCGTGGTGTCTTTTCACGTGATAACTTACCTAAAAAACCGCACGCTATTGAATGTGGTATATTAAACTTGGATATATCTTCAGGCGACGGAAGCCATTGGGTAGCGTTTTATAAAAATAAGGACAAAGTTGTATATTTTGATAGCTTTGGTGATTTACCACCACCAATTGAATTACAACATTATTTCAGACAGTTCAAAATAGTATACAACTATTCCAACTATCAAGACTTCAATACATTTAACTGTGGTCATTTATGTCTTGAATTTTTACAATGCATGAATCTATTACATTAAGTTTTACTGGAAATTCAACTGTATTGTCAGCAAATTATTTTCCATCTCTAAACGTTTACGGGGATTCAGAAATAGCTTTGTTATCTTTGCAAACGTTCAATTCATTTCCAAATATTATAAATCCAACTAATAACCGGCTGAAAATAGAAACAATTCCTCCAAGAGAAAAAAGACGACTATCACGGTTTTGAATTTTGTTTGGAA
>NW_021770540.1:214093-216128 GCF_005508785.2 Acyrthosiphon pisum
TGATCATTAAATTTATATCATAGATTTTGTAATGTACGAGTCAGTTACTTTAAGTTTAACTGGGAATGCTACCATATTATCTGTAAATTATTTTCCATCTATAAACCTTTACGAGGACTCAGAAATAGCTTTGTTATGTTTACAGTCATTTAATTCATTCCCAAATATTAATGAAAATAATAATAAATTTTCTATACAAGTAGTTGATAATGAAAACAATAATAATCCTATGATATGTTTTATTACATTGGAAGAGGGTTGTTATGAGATTGAAGATATTAAGCAACGAGTTAAGAAGCAAATAGATGTCTATAATAAGAAAAACTTAACCAATTTAACATTCGACATTACTGTTGATCCTAATGATTTCAGATCGTATATAAAATGTAATGGGATACTACACTTTGAGTATCCATATAGTATAGCACCTGTATTCGGTTTTGAAAAACGAGTATATAAGCCATACTATGAAATTCTTCGATCGGAAAAAGCTGTAAATTTAAACACAATTAATTCTATAAAAGTAATGTGCAATATAGCTCAAGGATCATTCAACAACCATCTTCAAAGTCATTCGATTTATGAGTTTTTCCCGAGTGAAAGGACAGGGACGAAAGTAATTCAGTCACCGTCAAATTTAATATATTATAAATTGAATAAAACAAATATTGATTCGATAACCGTTCAATTAGTTGATCAAGATCATAATCCGATTGATAATTTTGGTGAGGCATTGACAATCGTGTTACATATTAAACGTTACGGGTCTTGAGATGGGACTGAAATTCAATATAAACCCGCTACTTCGGATCAGCACAACTAGTCATAAGACTAAAGTGCTACCAGCAACATCAAATAAGATAAAAAAATTAACGGTAAAAAATAAAAAAATTTTACAAGCTCTGGGTTATCAATTAAAGCAGAATGCCTGAGAGTGATATTTTAGATATAACTTCACAGTACGAAACGGATTCTAAAATTACGAAAATTGAATATCATTCATACACACCGTATACTACATCATTTAATAATAATGATGAAATACGTATATCAATCCAGCAAACGGATGTCTACCCATATCTACACGAAAGCTTTATTTTTTTGGAAGGAACAATAACTGATGCTACCAAAGTGAAACTATCTAATAACGGTTACTCTTTCCTCTTCGAACAAATACGATTGGAAATCAATGGGATAGAAGTAGATAGCACACGTGCTCTTGGAATCACTAGCTCGTTGAAAGGTTACTTATCCTGTACACCAGACAACTATAATTGTTATGAAAATTCTGGTTGGAATTTTAAAAACGTAACGCAATCGGAAAATGAGAAAGGTGAATTTAGTGCTTGCATTCCATTGAAATATTGGTTAGGTTTGTTTGAAGACTATAAAAGAATATTGGTGAATTCTAGATTGGAATTAATATTAACTCGAAGTCATAGCGATTTAAATGCTTTAAGTTGTAAAACTGGTGCAACTGCTACTGAAGGTAAAGTCGTTTTAAACAAAATAGTCTGGAAGGTCCCACATATCAATGTTGACGATGAAGAAAGGTTAAAATTATTGAAACTTATAGAAAAAGAAAAAAGTCTATTTATCCCTTTTAGATCTTTTGAAACTTTTGAATATCCTGAACTCGGAACCACTAAAAAAGTTGTATGGAATTTAAAAACTGCTTCAAAATTAGAAAAACCACGATTTATCATAATTGGTTTACAAAAAGGACGTAAAAATTTGTTAGCGAAAGATTGTAGTATATTTGACCATTGTAATCTAACAAACGTTAAAGTATTTCTAAACTCGATAGCTTATCCATACGATAATTTGAATTTAGATTTTTCTAAAAATAATTTCACTTTATTATATAATATGTATACATCGTTTCAAGAATCGTACTATGAAAAAAGTATTCGTAACCCGATATTGAGTCCATCTACTTTTCTAGCAAACGCACCAATTATAGTTATCGACACTTCAAAACAGAACGATTCAGCTACAGCCTCAGCAGTGGATGTTCAATTGGAAATTGAAGCTT
>NW_021770540.1:217349-220054 GCF_005508785.2 Acyrthosiphon pisum
AATTGCCAAATGGTTGTTATATTAAAAGTAGGGGTTACAAATTTAATCAAAATACATTCTTATTACATTTTAATAACATTACTTTTTCAAAGTTTTCATCACTCATACGACCACGTTTTTTTGTGAACACTGCGCTTCCGACACTAAAAACTCTTTCAACAGATGCACTACTTGGAAGGGGAGTGTTATATTTGATGAATACCTTTTTTATTGAAGGTGTTTCATTTAACGATAACAGTAATTTATTAGGACTTTTTGATAAGTATGTGGATATTTCATTTTCAATAGAAATATTTAATGAGCTTTTATTTGACCATGGAAAGAAATCATTTTCACTCACTTCAGCAATTTCCTCACTTTCGTTAGGCATGGTATTTTGGATGTCAAATAATGTTGCATGCATTTCTATCACAGCTTCAGTGAATTTTTTTATTGCAAAATCATTATTTGTGTTGTCACACCACTTCGTTTTAAAAAAAGGATGAGAAACTGCTGCAACTACTAAAAAAGGATCATTAAGAATAATAGAAAACCTTTTTTTTTAAACTATTGTGAATAATATCTACTAAAGGACCATTAACGATAAAATGCCTATTTTGTTTCATGTTCGAATACTTATTGATGAGTTGCGAAATTGAAGGAATTAAAAATCCAAAATACATATTTTTGTCACCCTGTAAAATATCCAAACAAACCGCAAGAGGTTCCATTATAAAAACATAATCGTCTAACCATTCTGTATCTGATTTGTTTAAGCGACTAACATTTAAATCATCACACATTCTTAAAAATGTCCCAAGATTTTTTTTAAATTGTTGCAATAAATATTTCGTTGAGTCAAAAAAAGAATTCCACCTAGTTTCATTGGGAGTTTTTAGATAGACACCTAAGTATTTTTTAACAATATCTCCTGAAGTTGTGGACCTATTTTGTTTGTTCCATAGAGCTGTGCATTTGGCAATAGTTTGCCTTCTTTGTTTTTTAAAAAGTAACAAATCACTTCCTGTACATTTGACCACTGCATTTTCAATATCCTGAAAAATATTATAAACAAAATATTGAAGTACCACCCATGAAACCACTATATTATAAACTTAAAGTAAGTAACTAACACATTTTTTGGTTAAATTGTTTAAAATTAAATTACCTAATATTGTTTTAGATTTGTTTTTATTAGGTATGATGAATTATATGTAATAATGCTTAGAAAGTAAAATTTGAATAATATTAAAGAAAAAGTTATTTTTTGATGTTTCATTAATCCTTTTCTTATTGACGGTTAAAAAATGTATTTAGTTTTAAGTCTTGACTTGACAACTAATTCTACATTGTAAGGTCAATGGTAAAAGAAATACCTACTAATTAGTTGGTAAAATAATAGTTGAAAATTAAAATAATTAAGTAGTGTCTTAAATATTTACATTTGTTGCAAATAAATTCAGCGTATGAGCAGCACATCTATGATGTTTTGGTAGACTGTAATTAAAGTCATCGGAAAAACAATTTTCATTCAAAATATCAGCAACGTTGACCATTTCAGCATTTGTTTCTTCTTCAATCTCATCAGTATTAATATTAGTTTCTGTATTAGTATCACTGTGATTGTCAATATTATTTTCTCTTCCAAAAATTCTGAAATTGTTGTATTAAGAATAAGTAATGATGAAAAAATAATTTGAAAAAAATAAATGGTTTTATCAGCCTAGAAAATTGATTTAAAATTGATATAATAATGTATAATTTTATTATTAATAAAATTAACTCATGGTGATTGGCCAATAGCCAATTGTCAATAGATAAATTATTTTAAAATCATTAAATAATAATAAAATTTATAACTTTTGAATTTTATAATTTATCATGTAATACCAATTACTTACTTAAAACTCTTAATAAAATTCGAACCGTTGTCTGTAGTTGTATAACTTATTTTGTTATTTATATCATATTTTAAGTACACAGATTCCATTTCCTTTGCTAAGACATCAAATGTGTGTCTCCCTTCCAATCGTTTTACGGTCAATACACATGATTTTCTAGTTAGATCTTCATCAATTATCCAATGACAAGTAATGCCTATGTATGATCTATCAAAAAATTAAAATGTAATAAATTATCTAAACGTATTTAGCAATGGCGGTTAAAAAACTTACCTTTTAAATATTGACCAGCAGTCAGCAGTGGTAGTAAAATATTCAATATTAGTCATTTCTTCTTTAAGACGGATTAAATTGTGTTGGAATTGGGTATTTAATCTTTTCATTAAAGTTGGACGAGACATAAGTGTTCTCCCAGGAAAGCCTTTTTGAATTGAAGTTTTGAAATCAAAATGATCAACTATGCTAAAAGGTAAACACGCATTCACAATAACGTTTTGGACTAATACATCAAGTTCATCTAAAACAAAAAAATATTAAAATGATTGGTTAAAATTAAAAATACCAAATAAAATATTTATTTGAACAAGTTCTAATTTTTACCTTGACTTGTACAGTTCTTTTTAACCGAAGTATACTCTAATAACGTGGGTTGATTACGATCATACTTTTGAATGTGCTTAGATCTTTTTGGAGAATTTAATTCTTCAGTTTCACTTTTTTCGGTTTCATTAATTTGATCATTAGAAGCATTTTTTAAATTTAATAGTTCCTTAACACTCTTTAAATTGGAATGTTGAATCTATAAAAAAAAATTACAAATATATT
>NW_021770540.1:220154-239477 GCF_005508785.2 Acyrthosiphon pisum
TATTATTAATATGTTTATGATAATAATATATATAATATAATATAATAACAATATAATATAGGTAATATTGATTTAGGACTTAGGTATAAGTAAAGTACCTATACCTTTAAATGATTTCGTAGCCTAGGTTCGATTTCGATCTGGTATCAGCTGTACGAGTTTTTGTTGATGGACAATGTACGCATTTAACTTCGAACGTTTGGAATATTTTTCATCTTTAATTAATTTTACAGTTTTAAAATGCTCATTGTATACCTATGTCCCGAGGAAGTTTCGAACACTGTACTGGTGTTTGAATACTGATATTCGAATTAGATACAGCCGATACAGGATCATCTTCCATTTCATCAGTCAATGTGGAGGAGGACATAATAATTAATAACGTAAAATAACAAAAACTTTCACTTTAAGATGTATGCAATTAACTATTAAGGCACTCTTGCTACTAAGTACTATTACATTAAAGTAAAACACTACACTATTATCTATTTCTGAAAACAAAATACGTGTGTTCACTGTTCAGTGTTGTAGAGATTTCGATTTCGATTGTGGTCTGTCGTTTGACTCGTTTGTTCAGTCGCTCGCACTGCTTTCAGCGGCAGCAGACAGCACCAATGAACGTATTTCGTAATAAGAATAACTAATAATAGACATTAGTTAACCAGATAAGGATAACAAATAAACCCAACTTTCCCAGAATTCAACAAATATCGTAGTCATAAGTTATTTATACATTTTAACCACTATTGTGAATTGTGATACCACCGATACGAAAACTATAATGTTCATGGCTTATAATAATATATGTCTTCAGTCTTGTCACAACTTTAAAACTATTTTTCTGGTTTCGGAAAAAAGTATTTTTTTAATGAATAAAAAATACAAATAAAAGTATTCAGAATACGTATTTGAATACTTTAAAAAAAAAGTATTTAAAATAGTATTCGAATACTTTACAAGACTGCCTACAGCTAACTGTTTTGTCATAAGACAACTCGTAAAAGAGCATTTGAAAATGTTATTTTAAAGTATTACCTATATACGTATTGCCAGTTTTGTAAAAGGTACTTTTTAAAAGTATTCAAGTATTGATACAAATACTTATTTTCAAAAGTATTTAAAGTATTTATACCAACCTACTTTCAATTTTTTTAGCTTATAATTCTACTAAACCAATTTGCATGTTTTACTATTGTATGCATCATTTTACACCGTACCATATGGTGTTACTATCAAAATATACTCATCTAATTTTTTTGTCTAAGTAAGAGTAGTTTTTAGTTGATTAAAATTTACATTAAAAATACGAAAAAAACTAAATACATTTTTAGTTTTAATTTTTTACATAATTAAAATAGGAAATGTTATATAAAGTATAAACTAAAACGAATAAGTATTTGATTTTAAATACAGATCCTTCGAAAAAGTATATAAAATACTTTGTTCAAGTATTTTTTAATAAGTATTTAAAATATGTATTTGAGTACTTTTATTCAAGTGACTGGACTATTACTTAACAATGGGTCACTCAAATGTTCACTATATGCAATTCAAATTTACTGATTCGCTAAGTATGGATTACATGTCTCGTAGCTAGGTAACAAATAAGCAGTTTTAGGTGACCCATAACGCACCGACTATGTTTTCGGGTTATAATGATTTTACTTAAAAAAAAAAGGTTTTGTTTGAGAATAAATATTTGTACGATTAAAATATATTATAATAACAATAAAATATAAATCCTACTTATTAAAAATAAAAATAAAAATATAAGAACAGTCAAATATCTTTTGATTCAAATTAAATAAATTCAAATTTCCTTTTGTTTTATAAGTAAATAAAAAATAAATAATAATAACAGTCAAATATCTTTTGATTCAAATTAAAATAAAATCACAACTCCTTTTGTTTTATAAGTAAATAAAAAATAAATAATAATAACAGTCAAATATCTTTTGATTCAAATTAAAATAAAATCACAATTCCTTTTGTTTTATAAGTAAATACAAAATAAATAATAAAAATTCCTATAATTCTTTTAATTTTTTTTTCAGTTCATATTCTAAAATCTCTTCTTTAAGCTTGTTTTGTTTTGCTTGGGATGTATAGTTGTCTCTTTCTGCCTTCAGTTTTTCAATAGCCACAATCTTTTCCATTTCTAAAATTTCTAGCTTTAACCCTTAACTTGGCAAAAACAAAAATATTGCACTAAAATTCCAAACTATCACTATTTTTAATAATTAAAACACGTAGAGTTCATTTTTGACCTTATTTTTTAAAAAAGTAACATTAGTTTTTGAGATATTTTGAGTTGAAATGTGTATCTTTAAAGATACATCACCTCATAGAAGCTGTTTTCAATTTCGTGTCTTTTAAGATACACTACCTCGTAAACGATATTTTATTTTTGTATCTTAATGGATACATCACTACGAATTCTTCATTTTGAATCTAGTATCCATTAGTGTACATCACTTGATTATGTCTATTCTAAGTTTTATTACTAAAAAGTTACTAAGTAAAACTATGTAATAAAAAGTCAAAAAAATATAGTTTTTATTGCTTTTTAATAGAAAAAATTAAAAAAAAAAAATTATAGTAATAGGTACATAGCGGTTAATGAATATATTTTGATTACCTACTTGGTAAATAATGCATACAAAAGAAAACAACTTTTTCAAAATGAAACTAAAAAATAATTATACAACCATATTATTTTAACGTATTTAACAAATTAAAGTTAATAGAATTCTGAAATTAGAAAACCATATTTAAAATTTTTCAAAACAAAATTAATTAAATAACAAATATCAAGAAAAACAAAACAACTTAAAAATATAACTGCATTGCACTCATTTCTATCTATATGATAAGTGTAGGAACAGTTTCATTCATCAATAGGAACAATGTAAAAAAAAGTATAATAAAACTAAACCGTTACCTAATGAATATAATATTATTTTATGTACCTACTTGGTAAGTAATGTAGGTACAAAAAAAAAACAATTCACTCAAAATAAAACTAAAATATAATTATATAACCATTCCGTTTTAACATTTTTAACATATGAGAGCGATTAAAATATTTTGAAATCAGTAAAATCATATTTAAAATATTTAACAACAAATTTAATTAAAGAAAAAATATAAAGAAAAACCATTAAAATTTAAAATATAATTGTATTGCACTTATTTCTGTTTATGATAAGTGTGGAAACAGTTTCTTTCGTTAAGAGTACAAAGTCTCACGTTACATTTAGTACAACAATAAACCGTCTGACCTTTGGGGCACAACACACATCGTCTTTTTTTAATTTTTTTGGGTAAATGGTCTTCATTATCCAAGCGTATATCATCCGTAGGTCTTAACCTGGGTAATTTCTGAATTCGAGGATTAGTTAGTAATTATTTTATTGGTCTGCCAGGTTTTCTTTCGTTAATAAGAGTTTTAGCTATTGAAGTTCTAAATTGTTTCAACGGCATATGTTTAACGTTTAAATCATTATATTTAACTCTTGTAATTCACGCCTATATAATAACCACGCAATGTTGACAGATATGTCCAATAACTGTGAAAATACAGCCAAATACCAACGATGCGATTTTAGACCAGTACGATATAAAGATACTAACATATCAGTTAAATCGACACCACCCATCTTAGAGTTATATTCTTTGATTATTGTTGGACAATTAATATGAATTTTAGCTTTCATATTTTTATCGTAGCGACGAATTGATGACGTTTGTTCATTTAGAGGTACAAACGAACTTACCAATGTTACACATTTGTTATGTGCCCATTTTACAACAGCAATTTTTTTTTTATTATCACACCTCATTTCATAACTTCCTCTTCCTTTTTTGAGTAAATCTTTGTCATTTATGATGTCACATCCACGTAGTCTATTTTGTTGTATTGTTCCAAGGCTTAAAATTCCAAACTCTTTTCTTAAATACGTCACAAGTTCCAGTGATGTAAACCAATTGTCAAAATAAACAGCTGTAAGTGGTTTATCCGAAATGGTTTTACAAAGTTGGAGAACAACTTTTTGCCCTAACCCAAAAAAAGTTTCTTCATATTCTGAGAATGATTCTGTACTAAACGTTGTTTCGCCCGCATATGGAAAAAATCATGCACAAAACCATCAATTCCAGCTCTTACAAAAAATTTAAAACCCCATTTTTTAGGTTTGTTTCGAATATACTGTCTTCTGGAGCCAGCTTTGGTCCCTTTATAAGGGATCATCATCTCATCTATTGAAAACAACTTACCCTGTTCAATTGACAAACAATTTTCTCTTATACCTTCTAAAATTGGTCTTACTTTGTAAAAACGGTCAGAAGTATCAATTGGTTTGTTATCAACAAAATTAATATATCGACATAGCATTTGATAACGTTTTAGAGCCATGGTATCTGCGATTTGACTATATCTTAAGTCGGCAGATCAATAATCAGTATATGCTGGCATTGCTACGATTCCCATAAGTAATTAAATTCCAATATAGTGTTTTATTTCTTCTACTGTTGTTTCTAAAGACTTACCAAGTTTTTGGGAACTATATATATTAGTGTGCTTTGTTATGAGTTCTAAAATATCATCTTTAAGAAACATTTTGAAATATTCGTAAGGAGTTGAAATATTTTGATGTATGGATGAATATTTAAATGGAGGCAAATCAACAGGAAATTTAAACTGTTTTGTCCATTTAAAAGTCACCATTTTTTTGGTTTTATTTGTAATTGTTGATGGAGGAGGTTCAACCGATTGAACATATGCTGAAGATACCGAATTTGGTTCCACTTGAGCACTTGGTCATTTGAGCTAATATAGCCGATTTTCTTTGAACAATCGATAAGTCAGAATCGGAATGTAAATTGACTGACGGCAAATTATTTGGAGAAGAGAGATCTAATATATTTTCAATAATACTTAAATTAATTGGATTATCAATTATATTACTTTCAACATTAGGCAAATCTAAAATAGGATTAGAAATAGAAGCTTCAGCCAAAGTATCATTGTAACTTGTACTTGGTAAATTTATGTAATTATTGATGTCTGTACCTAATTCATCAAACATGGGCATATCATCGATATCGTTTAGATAATTCTCTAGTTCCGAAGCACCACTCGGAGGAGTTGAAGAGTGTGTACTACAATCAGAATCGTCTATAACAGTTATGTTGGGGGCATTTGATTTCCTATTTAAAGATAATTCAGTCTCATCTTCAGTTTCAGAATCTTCTGAATCTGATGGAGGAAAAACAGATTTCAAAAGCCGCAAACTTCGGGATGAAATAATTTTTTTATTTCTATACATAGTTACCTATTAAAAATTAAATATTTATTTTATTATTTATTTATTCGCATGGCTAGTAAAATGATAAGTAGAAATTTAAATACATATAATAATAACAAACTGTATATAAATAAATGTTAATAGTAAAACAGAAATACAAAAATAAAAATAATAATTATATTATTATTTAATATTTTAATAATTTATTTCAGAATTTAAGGTTCCGTATCTTTTTAAATACAACAATAAACATGAGATAACTGAACATTGTATCTTATAAGATACAATGTTATACATGAGGCCGCTGAGCAATGTATCTTATAAGATACAATGTTATACACGAGGTAGCTGAGCAATGTATCTTATTGGATACATCAAATATTAACCATAAAAAAAACAACACTCGAGAGTTAAAACCTAACATTTTATTATATTAAAATGATGAGGATAGCCTGAATAAATATTACTAACTTACAGCTTGTTGTCGCGTATATTCATTGACCTATAACACTCCAAAGTCACAGGAAATCACAAACACATGTAAACACTAATCCACGTGTGAGACAAATGATAACAGCGTAATCAATTTTAGCTATAATCAAACTATATTACAAGTATAAACTCTTTGGAATATTTAGAAAAATTTACAACAGTTTCATGGAATAAATAAATATTATTTTTAATATCAAAATTAACTGATTTACGTGTATCTTTTAGGATAAAGCGTCAAGTTAAGGGTTAAATCAGAATGTTTCCTTTTAATGATTCTGTTGTCATTTATAAATGATTCTTTTAAACTATACGAACTTAATCGCTGGTTAGTAAGTTCGTTTATATTTTCATAAACCTTCTTGGGAGGTACACGCGTTGTTGAAACCTTGGGCAATGTTCCTTGTGCCGTTGAACTTTGAATCTGTTTTTGTATTGACTGATCGTAACTTATTATGTTTTCTAAACAAAATTCAACAGTTGTACAAAATGTGTTTTAAAAATTTGAATAACAATGTTTACCATATGATGAGTGTTGTTGATCATCTACAACTTCATACAATTTAGGAGATTTTGGGAGTGAGGTGCCTTCCATGGCTAAATTTGAATCATTAGGGCCCAAATAAGAATCTAAAAAGAAACCAACAATAAAATATTCTCAAATTAAATTTTAAAAACCATAAAAAGTACTTACATTCTATTGGACTACTTTCATAAAATATTTCAATAAATTGATCATCAGTAGAACCAGGAGTATAACTTTTATTTATAATTGCAGATGTACTGGCAAAATCTCCATAACTATCATAAGGTGATTCTACTGATTCAAACCGGTTACCCATCATGCCAATTATTTTATTGCTTATCGTAGAAGAATGTATTTGAGATTTTCCTCCTCCAGTTTTATAAGTTTCTCTCTATAAAAATCATATTTGAATGTTATGAATATAAAACACAACAGAAAATATAGACAAAGATAGCTCAAAATTATTAATTAAAATTGTAAAACCTATCTGTTGTATTGTTATAAATTTAAAAGCATACATTCATTGTAAATTGGGACTCCATAACTATTTTTATATGTTTGAGCGTTTACACCATCATGTACTGCATTAGACACTAATGTCATAAATATATTTTTTGAATTTTTTCCCACATATTCTGCATATATGGTACTGTCTATGTATGCGCAAAACCATATTTGTGTGAGAGAATCAAAAGCACAAGTATTTACAACTGATACGTTTACGTTATCGAGATAAATAGATTTTAATTCGGCAATACTTCCATTCTTTAAAATTCCTATAACTGAGCTCTTTGTCTGACTATTATCATTATAATATAGTATTGTAGGATCTATATCGACGTATGTTGATTGTTTTTTAAATTTTTTTAATTTGCCTAAGCCTTTCCAATTTTCAATTATTTCTTCATCTAGATCATATGGACACTTTTCAGTAGTTACTTTTGTTTGTGGTTCGTTTCTTTCGTTATTTTTTTTTTTTGACCTGGATGTTCAACATAAGTTGGTGCTATTAAATTCATATTTCCAATTATAGAATTTACATGAGTTATAAAAAAATCATCTAAACGCAATGGAAGAGTTTTATGTTTAAAAATTACCGACTTTAAATCTTTAAACAGACTTTCTGATGTAGCGCTTGTTTCAGTTATATTACCATAACCAAAAATAGGCACCATAACAGCCGACCAGCATGGAATTAACTTACTAAAATCGAGAAATTGTTCGCTAATATTGGTGAGTATTGCATATTGTCATGATCACCCGTGCTGTTTGAATTTAATCTACTTGATTCTTCACAATATAAATAAATTTGTTTTATTTCATCAAAAATTGTGATAGTATTAATGATTTCATTATTTTCATTTTCCAGATCGTCTCTTAAAACATCCGTAGCCGTGTCACATTCTTCTACTTCATTAATTTTTGTGCTATGGGTTGCTATTTTTTGTTTTAAGTAGTTTTTGGCGTTTTCACATTCAGTTGGTAATTGATTATTGTTCAATCCGTCAGTTTCATTTAGAGATACAGTAAAAATTAATTTAAAAATATTTCTGATTTCTTCAAACGACGTACTTATCACTAGCAAACCAATAGCTCTCATATATAAAATTTTTATTCTGTAGTTACAATTTTTGAGTTCAGGCCAAGAACTTACTAAGTGCATGACATGATTAAAATCGTTTCTAATCATACATGTTGGAACATCTGCTCCAGGTTCCTTCACAATGAGCTTGGAACAGTTCAAAAGGCAAACATTTAAATTAGAAAATTGTGTAAACGATTTACTAATGGCATGCATTAATGCTAATGATTGGTCTGTAACTATTAATTTCGGTGGAGTCTTTACTGTACGAAACCATTCTATTAACCAATAACTAATGCAGTTATTGTCATGCTTTTCCGATAACATGTGTCCAACTGCAAATTGATTTTTGTTTTTCCGATCATATAAAGCGATTTGATATAAAAAAATACTGTGAGTCTGTCGTCCTGAGAATAGATTAAATTTTTTTACTACTGACCCTGTTGCATCAATTGAAATAGTTGGAGTAGAATGAGTTTTCAAATAATTTCTGTAGTTATTTATTTCAGCTGATGTCCAATAATGCATAAAAAACTTGTCATATCCAATTTCTCTTATAATATTATTGTAAGGGGGTGTTCCTTTCAACAGTGATATAGATATTAGAGGATTTTCATGTATATGGTCTTTTACTAGTGACTTATGTTTGATGAGCCTTAGAGCATTCAACGAAGGTATGTGGCTTGGTTCACTGTCTCCATAATCCATAACTTTTTTGGCCTCAGTACGTTGAATGTACGCAGCAGCCATATTTTGTGTTTTCAATTTATTAATGTAGTCTTCTTTTTTCTCCCCAATTATTCTTCTTTTTCTATAGCTCCTACAGTTTTTAAATTGTCCAGTCATTGTACACCTTATTATCACTCGTACATTTTCATCGGGGCAATTATTTAAAATGCCCGTAAAAATACTTTTACATGTAGAACAATGACCGAGTATATTTAAAAATATCTGTCCATTAGGATAAATTTTTGCATGTTTATAGACCATAGAACAAGGTAATTTTGTCTGTTCAAAAAAGTGTTCATGTATAACTGATGTCCAATTGTAAGGTTTCAACGAAAAATATGAACGGCAATCAATTTTTCCATCGGAACGACGATATATTTGTGGTTCACCATTGTATAGACTGTCCCACTCAGTACGAGTAAGAGTTATATTAAAATTAAGCGTTTTATCTATATCACCATTGTCTTCAGATATTTCGGATGAACTACGACTTGTATTTTTCTGATCATCATTAGTTTCATAAATCATAATATCTTCACAGGGTTCGGACTCGCGTATTTTATCAGGGAATAATATGTCAGCTACACCATATCTATTTACTTTGACAATAGTGTAAGCATATTTCGCAGAAACCGAGTATCCTAGTTCTTTAGAAACACCTAACCAGCACGCATCGCTGGGTCCTTTAATGGCCGTTGAATTCTTAAAGCGAAGTTTATACTTTTTAGCTACTTCAACGAACTTATCGATATCAAATTTTGGTTTTGCAGGCATAACGAATTTTTATTTCAACTAAAAATAAATTCAAATTGTATTTGTATTTGTCAAGTGTGAATCAAAAAATAGTATAAAAAATTACAGCTAAAATAATTAAGATTTAGTTTGTGGTAAAATATACTCAATAATAGTTTGTGCTTTTGAACTTCCCGAGATACGAACGTTTTTCATAGGGGGTGCCTTGGAAATGATTTGACCAGCTTTTAACCCTTATAAAAAGTATCATAAGGCTATATTAAGGCTATAATAACCCTTAGTAAGAAATAGTATTATTATTATTTTGTAATTTGATATACTATAATTTAAGTTTTTACGCAATATTTTATAAACTACTAGTTTTTTACATGTATTTTTATGTTTACTTTTTATAATTAATTAAATTGTTGTTACTTATATTATATTATTATATAGGTATGTTAAAAACCTATATCGACTTATATACCAAATGTCTAAAATACATGATCAATAACATAGATATTACAATATAATATAATGTTAATAATGATTGTATGATTTGAATTCCATTTATTTAATAAAACATTTATCATAATAAATTGTAATATGATGTGTCAACTAGGTATTAAAATATTACCTATATGTGTTTAAAAATGGTTTTCCTATGCATAATTAAAGAAAAAGCATAACGACTACATAATTATAATTATTATCCTTTGTTAGTTATATAGATTAGTTATTACAAACTTAAAAATGTATAATAATTTAATAAAAATTTAAATAAAAATTTTTTTAAACACATAACAACTCATTGGGGTAAACAGTTTATTTTATTATAACGTCAAAACAAATAAATTAATACAATCGTGTATTCGTAGATTATAAAATAAATATAAATAAATAGACATCTTTTTTTTTTAAATTTTCACATCACTTTGTAATCATACATATCTGCAATTTATTTTTAGTACATAGAAACAAATTTATTCATACAAGTTTGTATACTTAAAACTATAAAATAAATCAACATAATTATATACATATAATTAATATTATAATAAAATAAATAAATAATCTTATATAATAAATGGTCAAACTCTATGCAATCTACATAAACTTTAATGAAACATAATGAAAATAGATTTGAAACAATAAAATAATAAAAAGGTAATAAATAGGTAATCCAATTGTATTTATCTGCATGCATATAAAATAAAACAAAACAAATTTAAATATTGAAAAATTAAAGTGAATAATTTTCCATATAAATATTACATGTATTATATATAGTTTTTATTTTTGATAAATTATTTAGTGTATATGTAAACTATATGTATAGTTTTTATTTTAGAAATTATTTTGTGTATATTAAATATTGACAATTTTGTGTCTCCGTTGTTGGTCTCACAGTTTTTGTTTTTGGATGAAAATCGTCGAATTTTTCCCAAGTATTATTTACCTCTCTATAACAGTATGCAATATAATGACCAATTGCGTTTATATAACTTGATATTGGTGGAATAAAGTTAATAAGACCTCTTAAATAATATAACTCATTTTGTATTTTGAGTATCTTTGGGATATCCTTTAATTGAATATTTAAATCCAGATGTTTTTCAACTTTTCGTTGTTTCGTAAGAGGTACGACTGCCTCAATAATCAAATGTTCTCTAAAATCTAGAGACTGAGTCATATTCATGTTACAATTTTCACAATTTGATGGCAAAAAATTATAATTTTCCATTATATCTTGTAATAAAGTCAGGTCATCGGTTGGTAAATTTATTATTATAATTATTTCTTCCCTGAAGCTTGTATTGAAACAAACGTGGCATACCATTGTTCCTACAATTGAAGGGAAGTTATTAAATTTTTTTTTTCAATATAAATTGACCTGTACAGGATGCGTCTAATACTACAGATCCATCAGGCTGTAACATACATGCATTTGCATCAAAAATTTGTTTTAATAACATAGCTCGTTTTTTATATTTTTGAGCGTTTACACCATCACGTTCTGCATTAGACACTAATGCCATAAATATATTTTTTGAATTTTTTCCCACATATTCTGCATATATGGTACTGTCTATGTATGCGCAAAACCATATTTGTGTGAGAGAATCAAAAGCACAAGTATTTACAACTGATACGTTTACGTTATCGAGATAAATAGATTTTAATTCGGCAATACTTCCATTCTTTAAAATTCCTATAACTGAGCTCTTTGTCTGACTATTATCATTATAATATAGTATTGTAGGATCTTTATCGACGTATGTTGATTGTTTTTTAAATTTTTTTAATTTGCCTATGCCTTTCCAATTTTCAATTATTTCTTCATAGACACTTTTCAGTAGTTACCTACTTTTGTTTGTGGTTCGTTTCTTTCGTTATTTTTTTTTTTTGACCTGGATGTTCAACATAAGTTGGTGCTATTAAATTCATATTTCCAATTATAGAATTTACATGAGTTATAAAAAAATCATCTAAACGCAATGGAAGAGTTTTATGTTTAAAAATTACCGACTTTAAATCTTTAAACAGACTTTCTGATGTAGCGCTTGTTTCAGTTATATTACCATAACCAAAAATAGGCACCATAACAGCCGACCAGCATGGAATTAACTTACTAAAATCGAGAAGTTTTTTCGCTAATATTGGTGAGTATTGCATATTGTCATGATCACCCGTGCTGTCTGAATTTAATCTACTTGATTCTTCACAATATAAATAAATTTGTTTTATTTCATCAAAAATTGTGATAGTATTAATGATTTCATAATTTTCATTTTCCAGATCGTCTCTTAAAACATCCGTAGCCGTGTCACATTCTTCTACTTCATTAATTTCTATGCTATGGGTTGCTATTTTTTGTTTTAAGTAGTTTTTGGCGTTTTCACATTCAGTTGGTAATTTATTATTGTTCAATCCGTCAGTTTCATTTAGAGATACTGTAAAAATTAATTTAAAAATATTTTTGATTTCTTCAAACGACGTACTTATCACTAGCAAACCAATAGCTCTCATATAAAAATTTTTTATTCTGTAGTTACAATTTTTGAGTTCAGGCCAAGAACTTACTAAGTGCATGACATGATTAAAATCATTTCTTATCATGCATGTTGGAACATCTGCTCCAGGTTCCTTCATAATAAGCTTGGAACAGTTCAAAAGGTAAACATTTAAATTAGAAAATTGTGTAAACGATTTACTAATGGCATGCATTAATGCTAATGATTGGTCTGTAACTATTAATTTCGGTGGAGTCTTTACTGTACGAAGCCATTCTATTAACCAATAACTAATGCAGTTATTGTCATGCTTTTCCGATAACATGTGTCCAACTGCAAATTGATTTTTGTTTTTCCGATCATATAAAGCGATTTGATATAAAAAAATACTGTGAGTCTGTCGTCCTGAGAATAGATTAAATTTTTTTACTACTGACCCTGTTGCATCAATTGAAATAGTTGGAGTAGAATGAGTTTTCAAATAATTTCTGTAGTTATTTATTTCGGCTGATGTCCAATAATGCATAAAAAACTTGTCATATCCAATTTCTCTTATAATATTTTTGTAAGGGGGTGTTCCTTTTAACAGTGATATAGATATTAGAGGATTTTCATGTATATGGTCTTTTACTAGTGACTTATGTTTGATGAGCCTTAGAGCATTCAACGAAGGTATGTGGCTTGGTTCATTGTCTCCATAATCCATAACTTTTTTGGCCTCAATACGTTGAATGTACGCAGCAGCCATATTTTGTGTTTTCAATTTATTAATGTAGTCTTCTTTTTTCTCCCCAATTATTCTTCTTTTTCTATAGCTCCTACAGTTTTTAAATTGTCCAGTCATTGTACACCTTATTATCACTCGTACATTTTCATCGGGGCAATTATTTAAAATGCCCGTAAAAATACTTTTACATGTAGAACAATGACCGAGTATATTTAAAAATATCTGTCCATTAGGATACATTTTTGCATGTTTATAGACCATAGAACAAGGTTATTTTGTCTGTTCAAAAAAGTGTTCATGTATAACTGATGTCCAATTGTAAGGTTTCAACGAAAAATATGAACGGCAATCAATTTTTCCATCGGAACGATGATATATTTGTGGTTCACCATTGTATAGACTGTCCCACTCAGTACGAGTAAGAGTTATATTAAAATTAAGCGTTTTATCTATATCACCATTGTCTTCAGATATTTCGGATGAACTACGACTTGTATTTTTCTGATCATCATTAGTTTCATAAATCATAATATCTTCACAGGGTTCGGACTCGCGTATTTTATCAGGGAATAATATGTCAGCTACACCATATCTATTTACTTTGACAATAGTGTAAGCATATTTCGCAGAAACCGAGTATCCTAGTTCTTTAGAAACACCTAACCAGCACGCATCGCTGGGTCCTTTAATGGCCGTTGAATTCTTAAAGCGAAGTTTATACTTTTTAGCTACTTCAACGAACTTATCGATATCAAATTTTGGTTTTGCAGGCATAACGAATTTTTATTTCAACTAAAAATAAATTCAAATTGTATTTGTATTTGTCAAGTGTGAATCAAAAAATAGTATAAAAAATTACAGCTAAAATAATTAAGATTTAGTTTGTGGTAAAATATACTCTAGTTTCGTAAATTTGTGCTATACCATTTAAAAGTTATTCGAATACTACAACTACATAAATTATATTTTTATTTTTATTTAAATTATTAAAGAGCTATTTTAAACATTTTTACATTAATTAGTCACTTGTTCTATCAAGTAAGAGTTTTACAAAAATACCACTAAGATTTGAAATTTGTAAACATATAATTTAAAATAATAGTAGATAAGTAGATACTATTGTGTTTAAATTATAATTTGTCTAAAAAAACTTAAAAGTATACTTTTGCAACGTGGGGTTGCACGTGTGTGAAGTTGTCACCACCATTGTGCTACACACTTCTAACCTCAGCAAATATTTTGCAAATTATTTGCTAAAATTTGCTATGCAATTTTTAGAATATGCATACCCGCTCAATCCACGCAAAAAAAATTTTTCCAAATCTAAATTCAATAAAAAATCTATATTCAATTAAGGATCAATATTTTATAAAAATCCATATTCAATAAAAAAATCTATATTTGATAAAAAGTATATATTCAATAAAAATTTATATTTAAAAAAAATTATATTCAATAAAAAATCTATATTTAAAAAAAATTATATCCAATAAAAAATCTAAATTCAATAAAAAATCTATAATTTTGAAAAATCTTAGAATGCTTAGAATTTGCATACCAGCTCAATCCACGCAAAAAAATTTTCTCTCGGTGGTGCCAACTTCACGCTGGCACCACCACTTTGTACTACTTTTTTAGTAACGCAGCAGTAATTGCATTACATTTTACTTAAAGTAATGCAATTGTAGCGCAATTACTTTTTAAAAGTAATTTATATGAAGTAACGCACTAACGCGTTGTTTTCCACGTTTTTTATTAAAATAATAGTCTTGTAAGTATTACAAAAACAAGCCGATAAGATATTCCAGAAAAATTAGAAATCAATTTTATTTATTTTTGAATTATATGAATTATATAATTATTTAAATTTGATAAAAAATCTATATTTGATAAAAAGTATATATAATTATATAATTTTTTTTAACCAAATATCGAAATAGATTTTTTTTATTGAATATGGGTTTTTATAAAATATTGATCCTTAATTGAATATAGATTTTTTATCGAATAAAGATTTTTCAAAATTATAAATTTTTCAATAAAATATAGATTTTTTATTGAATTTAGATTTTTTATTGAATATAATTTTTTTTAAATATAGATTTTTAATTGAATATAGATTTTTTATTGAATATATACTTTTTATCAAATATAGATTTTCTTTTTGAATATGGATTTTTATAAAATATTGATCCTTAATTGAATATAGATTTTTTATGGAATTTAGATTTTTTTATTGAATTTAGATTTTTTATGGAATAAAGATTTTTCAATAAAATATAGATTTTTTATTGAATTTAGATTTTTTATTGAATATATACTTTTTATCAAATATCTAGCGAAACCACAGCCACCCGGTTGGGTTTCGCTGGGTGTCGCGGGGTTGACAGTCCGCGGCGCTTGCCGAAGGCTCGGAGCGTCCTCGCTCGCGGCAGATGGTCACTGGCGACGGCCTCGGCCGTCGCTTGCTAATACCGAGTCACCGTCATATTCCCGGTCTGTCACGTGGGCAGGCCGGTGGCGTCGAGACTCGCTTGTCGCGCCTTCGGGCGTGATTAGCTGAGTTCAGTCAAAATACTTTCAAATGGTCTCTGTGTCCCGATGTCTCCCGGCAGACCCGGCGCGGCGCCTCATCGGCGCTGCGCCGGGTTTTTCTATAAAATAAACCACTGCCGTACCACTACGCACCGACTTAGGTTTTTCCTGAGCCGGCCGCTGGGGACGGACTGATGGTCAAATCAATTACCGCGGAGTAGTGCCCGCGAGCAATACACTTCGACCGAACACGGCGGCGAAGACAGACCGCCGGGGCACGGCATGGACCGGGACGGCGTACTAGCGCCCGCGGCGATGATGCGGCCGCCGGTCGCTCTCTCTGCGGGCAGGTAGTCAAAAATCGTGCGCATGCACGTACGACTGGTCTCGTCCCGCGCCCGTTCGGTTGAGTCGGCACTATGGTGTGCGACTCCTGGGCGGGGGCGTCCGTGGCTTGACGGGGGTGGACCAGACCGGTCAGCTGACCCGGGGCGCGAGGCCCGCACCGCGCCCGTGGTCGCGACGGGATCCTGTTTCGGTGGGTCTCCCGTGGCGGACATGGCGTGCGGTGCGGCCCGCGGCCGCGGATCACGGCCACTTGTAGCAAATACTCGAAGACTTCGAATCCTCGCGGCCGATACCTCGGTCGCGTGGGAGGAAGTCCCCGACGACTAGTCGGTCTAAGGGCGATGTCCGACGAGCAGGATCGCTCGCCCAAACGACTCGCAAGTTAAACATTACCCCGTATATTCGTAAATCTCTCATGGGCATGTCACACAGAAGTTGGCGGGCGCGGGTACGTCGAGACTAGCGCGCTGATAGCAGAGTTCTAAGAGACCTCCGGGTCCCCGGTTACGATCGCCCAAGGCGTCGTCTCAGGAGCCGTGACAATGCCCGACAACACCCTCGCACGTTGGTTATCCGGTTAACCGGCGGCTGGGTACGTGGAAATCATGCGGGGTAATCAAGCGCAGAGTTGAGGGCGAGTACGCCGGCCCGTCGCATTGCCGCTTGTAGCAAATACTCGAAAACTTCGGACCCTCGCGGCTGTAACCCCAGTCGCGAGGGAAGAAGTCTCCGACGACCAGTCGGTCTGAGGACAGTGTCCGACGAGCCGAATAGCTCGCCTAAGCGGTCCGTAAGCTCTACATTATCATGCATATTCGTAAATCTCTCAGGAGCAAGTCATGCAGAAGTTGGCGGGCGCGGGTACGTCGCGGCTAGCGCGCTGATAGCAAAGTCCTAAGAGGCCTCTGGGCCCCCGGTTACGATTGCCTTAGGGCGTCGTCTCAGGAGCCGTGACAATGCCCGGCAAAACCCTCGCACGCTGGTTATCCGGTTAACCGGTGGCTGCGTACGTGGAAAACATGAGTGGTAATCGAGCGCAGAACCGCAGGCGAGAACGCCGACCCGTCACACTGTCCTCGCGGGAGAGACATCAGAGCCCAAGACACGGGGACTTAGGGCTCGGGTACAAACCTGAACCCAGGCGACGCGTTGACGGGGCACTGAGCGTCTACCTGCGGATGACAACACCCGAAAACTGGTGGAGCGCGCCCCAGGGGCGCGCGCTATTAGGGAGTAAGGCGGCATCCGGTGAACGCAAGCACAAGTCAGGGAAAAACGGACACGAAGTTGTGAATCGGGTCTGATAGGAACTGACTTACGCCACTGAAGGTGGACTAACAGTTTAATATCGCCATGGTCTGCGGAGCCGACCCGGGACGCGGACGGAGATACCCGGCCGCGCCTCGGGGACAGAGGCCGCAACCTTGGAAAGCAGGTTTGACTGAAATTCGCTACATCTATCCGATAGAATCCGCTGTTGGCTGAACGACTCTAAGCTGACACAGGAAGACTGTAAACCTCGAGGAGAAAATATCGGGTAGTTGGCGAAGGCCAGATAAGCCTGCGTCGAACGCAAGCGGTTTCCAAAAAACCCGTGGGGTCAACCCGCGTCAAGCATCACAATTTGTCGCTGTAAGACTTAGACCACTCTGTGGAAGCCGACTGCAATCCACATTTGCAGCGCGCGTGCAGGTGACATCTTAGTGCCGATCGAAAGAAGCGGAGCGGCGCCGGCGGGCCGGGTCGCCGGTGAAGTCGGACTCTCTAAAGAATCTGGGAGAAAGACGGAACCGGCGAGTCAGGCCGACGGCGCACACGTGGATTCCGACCGACACAAAAATCACGCGGTAACTTTAGCTCCGAGGGCGGCGGAGCGTGGGCCTAGACCGAGACGATGAATGGTGCCATCGAGCTGGTGTACCCGCGGCCGGAAAGAGCGGGAGCACCGGTGGCGCAAGCCACTGCGAAAGGCGGCACATGCTCCCGTGACAAAAGGTGGAGCGCCCTCCGGACCCAGGACCCGGACATCGCCTCGGGCGGGCCCGCCTTGGCTGGCTCCCCGGAGACTTACAAGGAGCCGCGTGAGGAAGGCTTATCGGAAAGCTGCCTGTGGGACGCGCGTTGGGCGCGCCGCTGGAACCCGTCGGTGATGCCCTTAGGTTCGCTGCGGGAGCTTGGCGGCGCGCGCGGGCGGGGCCTGCGGGCTCGCTGAATGATACGGTATGTGCCAGTTAGGTCCGCACCAAGACGGGTTACGTTGTAAACTTGCTAACAAATCTGGCCCGGGTCGAAGCTGGTGACATACGGCCTCGACGGAGTAGACTTGAGACTCCTAGTCCTAGGGACTGAAACCGCGAAGCGACCCTCGGGGCAGGCCGCATTGGGGCGTGCGCCCGTTCTGAGGAACGGGGACGCCTATGACCTCCGGGATAGCTCGCGCCACACCTCCCTCCAGGGTGGGCGAGACCCAGTCAGCTTAGAAGAAATACTAGGCAAGCGTAAGGTCTCGGACAAGTATTGAAGGCGGTGGGCGTCCGCACAAGGCCGTACCCTTGGACGCCCATCCGATCAGCTCGCCCTCAGCTGTACGGAACCGTGGGCGGGCGAAAGCGGGTCGCGGAATTGAGGCCGCGGCCGACGGGCCCCGCGTGGTTGCGGGGCCGGGAGAGAGCGGCCGGGTGAAAGCCCGGCTGCTCTTCCTCGGGCTAAGCCCCGTTCCAAGCTCTCAATGCCCTCGAGTCCATACTGGACAGAGTCAGCGGTGGCGTAATCGTCTGCGCGGATGTTAACGCAAGGTCCACGGCATGGCATGATATAAAAACAGACCACAGAGGCGACATCGTGGTAGAGTTCATAAGTCGAAACGATATAACAGTACAGAATAGGCCTGGGTGCCCACCTACGTTCAGAAACCGGGTGTCGGCGTGCCTGGACGTAACTCTGACGTTGAGAAATGTCAGAGTTGAGGACTGGTCCGCCACCCACGATCTGACGTCGAGCGATCATGCGTTGATAAGCTTTAAAATAATAGTACGGAATGACGCGCGGGTGATACCCCAGGAGACGGCGTTAAGGTATAACTGGAGCCAAACAAACTGGCCAGATTTCCGTAGGACCCTGAAAAACAGCCGAGACGCAAGGGTTGCGGAGCTCACGTGTCCGGACGTTGACGTAAATGCAAGAGCGTTATCAGCAGTGCTGAAAGAAGCCTGTGAAAAGCACATGAGCACAAAATCGTGCAGAAAGCATAGACCCCCCCCCCCCCCCCGTGGTGGAATAGTACACTTGACCGAGAATTGAGCACCCTCGGTCGCTGGAAGGCCAGACTAAGGAAT
>NW_021770540.1:239882-244695 GCF_005508785.2 Acyrthosiphon pisum
TGATAAAAGAATCACCCAGTATAGTTTTTATTTTTGATAAATTATTTAGTGTAAGTATATTAAATATTGACAATTTTGTGTCTCCGTTGTTTTTGTTTTTGGTTGAAAATCATCGTATTTTTCCCAAGTATTATTTACCTCTCTATTACAGTACGCTATATAATGACCAATTGTATTTAGTATAGTACTCATCGATATTAGTGGAATAAAGTTAACAAGACCTCTTAGATAATATAACTCATTTCTTATTTTGAGTATGTTTGGGATAAATTTAAATCAAGATGTTTTTCAACTTTTCGCTATTTCGTAAGAGGTACGACTGGCTCAATAATTAAATGTTCTTTAAAGTCCAGAGACTGAGCCATATTTATGTTACAATTTTCACAATTTGATAGCGAAAAATAATAATTTTCCATTATATCTTGTAAGAAAATCAGGTCATCGGTTGGTAAATTTATTATTATAATTATTTCTTCCCTGAAGCTTGTATTTAAACAAACATGGCATACCATTTTTCCGACAATTGAAGGGAAGTTATTAAACAATTTTTTTAATATAAATTGACCTGTACAGGATGTGTCTAATACAGTAATATTACAGATCTATTAGGCTGTAACTTACATGCATTTTCATCAAAAATTTGTTTTAAGAACATAGCTCGTTTTTTGTATGTTTGAGCGTGAACACCATCACGTACTACATTAGATACCAGTGGCTGAAGCCCCCCCCCCCCCCCCCCGAAATGTTAAGGAAATTTAAAAATTATTTTAATGGCTTTTGAAAGTCGCTTAAAAAGTCTTAATTTGAATTTTACTAATTTGAAATTATCATCTTTATTTTGTTAGTTTTCTATAGCTTCGGCCGTGCTAGTAGGTATTTAATCCATATATTATTATATAACATATGATCATAGATCGGTTTCATGATAAAATCTATAAATAATTATTGTAAGCGATAAGCGACAAACACCCGACGGGCGATGACTGTAAAAAATTTATCAGCCCTCCTCCCCTCCGAAGATAAATCCTGGTTACGCCACTGTTAGATACTAATGTCATAAATTTATTTTTTGAATTTTTTCCCACATATTCTGCATATATGGTACTGTCTATGTATGCGCAAAACCATATTTGTGTGAAAGAATCAAAAGCTTACGTATTTACAACTGATACATTTACGTTATCGAGATAAATAGATTTTAATTCAGCATAATATAATAGGTATAATATATATTAATTTGTGTTAGGCGCAATTGATCTATGCCTGCTGCAATGCCGTAGTATAGTTTTCATCTTATCTGTTTTGGTGCCCAGGTAAAATTACGACATTTTTGGAATACAATAGAAAAATACTGCGCGCGTGCATTAAGGACTAAGGACGTAGGACTATTGTAGTAGCCTATAATGACCAATGAGTCTGTTATAAACCGGTACCTTAAGTCCAAAGGTCTCCAAGTTATCAGTTTTGTAATTTTCATCATGCGTTGTAAGAAAACGATTTTTTATAAATTGTCATTTGTGATTTTGTATGGTCACAGACCACAGTGAGACTACCAGTTATTTTAGTTTGTAAACTGAATGCAGAACTCTGCTGTGTATTTAATATTTGTGTGTTTAGTACAATATTGTTTAAACTAGTAAGTATTTTTTTAATTAATAATTAATATAATTAATATAAGTGCATATACTATTTAGTTATTATGATTTCTTATTTGCATATTCTAGATATCACAGAAAAAAATAACAGTTTTTGTTAACTATGGAAGGATAGAACGCACTCATACGATCTTCACAGTTGAATCTTGAATGGTAAATATTATACTATGTTACTATTTTAAATTTTTTAAATAAGTATAAGGCTTTAACGGCTAGGTCATTATTTTACAGTTTTATTCAAATGATTAATTGACAATTTTGTTTATAGTTGATAATTATTGCTTAGCTATGAGTTAAATAATATTTGTGGTTTTATGAATATATTTTTCTTTAAGTTATTAAAATATAGTATTATTTTATTATTAAATTTAATTATCAATACCTATGGATTTGAAGACGCTATGTTATTATTATATTATATTATACAGGTACTTTATATAGGTATTTTATATTATACAGTAGACGCCGCGGCTTATAAGACTCACTTTGGGACCAGCACAAAGTGAGTTTTATAACCGAATGAATCTTATAGACGAAGTGCTAAAAAAAAATTAATAACGTATTTATAAATTTTATTTTACTACATATTTTGCTTCAATTTTAATACTTTAACACATATTATATATTATTACATACTTATTATTGAATAAATTTAATAATCCTGATAGAAAAAAAAACAAAAATTATAATTAAGTACATATAAAAATATTATAAAAATTATACATTAATAAAAAATTATTATTATTTATTATTTATTTTGAAAAAAAATTGTAATTTTAGTTTGTTTTTTATTTTGTTCCAATATCCCGAAAATGTACTGTTCATATTCGTATTGTACATTGAAATTAGTTAACCTAACTGCGTATGTGTATTTACGTACCCGTAATTACGATAACTGTGCAGCCGCCAGATAATCACTTTAATAACGATAATCGTTGCGATAAATTTGAACTTTTATCTACGATAAAAATTATTGTACGTTATAAGGTACCAACAGGAACTAGAAATAATCATCACGAATATTATTTAATTTTTTAATACCAATTTATTTCTAAATTATTACCAAAAAAGTTTATTTTCTACTATTTATTTTACGAAATTTGAGTCTTATAACCGAAGTGTTGAGTCTTGTAACCGATTTTTTTTTAATGTATTTGGATACGTCCGGACCGTTCCAGACGATTTTGAGTCTAATAAGCGACTGAACCTTATATCCGTGAGTCTTATAAGCGGCGTCTACTGTATTATAACAAAATTAGAATTTGGAACTTACAGGATTGTTAGTAGGTGTGATTTTTTTTATATTCAAGTGGTAAATGCTAATAACTGATACGTATCAATTCTTCTGAATGATTTTAAATTTTTCTGAGTATAAAAATATATTTAAAATATTTTTAAAAATTATTACCCAATACCTATAGACATCTTTCGAAATAATTTAAAAAATAAATAAAAAGGGGGGGAAAGTGGATGTCGCTCTGCTGTATAGTAGGTTACTAGGGGTCACTGTATAATAGAAGGTATTAATTTTGAATTCAATAATATAATATCATTGTATAAGAAAAAACGATTCTGAGTGGAGACAGTATATCAGTCTGGGTAAAAGAACATAAATATTAAACAATTTGTCCAAATTTAAATTTAAAATATCTGAAAAAAATAACTTTGTTTATGTATTTTTTAGATTTTTTGATTACAGTATGAACTATTTATGAGAATCTTTGTTTTAAATTTTCAAGCCTTAGTTATAATAACTGAACATTTTATAATTTTTTAATTCCAGTTATTGATAATTTTCGATATTTTGATAAATTTTGTCAACATTTGAACTTCAAATGCTTATAAAAAAAATGTGCCTATGTATCTTTAATATTTTACAATTGCTATTATAACATTATATCAGGAGCATTGTATTAAACTTTCAAGCTTTTTCGCCCAACAAATAAAATTGTATTGGTATTTATAGAAAAAAAACTAAAAAGAATAGAAACTGACAATGTCCGTAAACAGCTCAAAAAGATTCACTTTCCTATCAGAAATAATACTATTTAATAAAATCCAAGCACTTTACTGTCTTAAAATAATAAAATGTGATGACAGACACAAAAAAAAAAATTAAAAAAAAACATACATCATTGTAAAATCATACATTCATCGCTTCGCTCAGAATCTAAAATTAAACGCAATCACAGAAAAATAAGTCCCGGTAAAAAACTGTGTACACTAGGAAAAATCCAATTAATTAAAAAAGTCTAAAATAATAAAATCGAATAAAATAATAAATAAAATAGTACCTATAGTACCTAGTACTTATCTATGTAATTATTATTCTAATGTAATAAACAACATAACATTTTTATATTATATATTTTAATTACACCGATTTTGTCCACTTGTATTTGTATACATTCATTTTGTAGATGTTATTCTACGTTATAAGCTTATATAAAAAATATAATAATATAATTCTTTATACATAAAAAAAAAATACTTCATTTCGTATTATTTAAAACAAATAAGATGAGGGACTAAACGTAATTTCTATTATAGTACATTATATGTTTCACTTTATTATTTCAACTAATTTTTATTAAAAATGCAGAGCCAAACCTATTTGAGTTATCGAATTTAAATTTTGAGGATAGATTAATATTATAATATCATCGTGCACTAAGAAAGGATTTTTCGACATTTTTATTTTAAAGGGTTGACAATTTTCAATTTGATATTTACCTACCTTGTATTAAGGTTTAAAATAAAAAAAAAATAATATAATACTACTTGATATTATCAAAATACATTTTTCAAAAATTTGCCATTTTCTAGGGTTTTTTATTTTTAATATGGAGAGAAACAATTTTTAAAACGGTTTAATTTTGAATGAATAACATATTAATAACCTCATCAAGAGTTGCAACCCCAACGTGCGTGAAGTTGGCACCACCACTATTTGTACTACAAACTTCTAACCTCAGCAAATATTTTGCAAATTATTTGCTAAAATTTGATATGCAATTTTTAGAATTTGCATACCCGCTCAATCCACGCAAAAAAATTTTTCTAAATCTAAATTCAATAAAAATCTATATTTTATTAAAAAGTATATATTCAATAAAAAAATCTAAATTTCATAAAAAATCTATATTCAATTAAGGATC
>NW_021770540.1:244795-249075 GCF_005508785.2 Acyrthosiphon pisum
ACGATGGACCACTAAGTCCAAAGGAGACGTGACAAGCTTACAATTTTTCCTTACGCACTAATAAAATATTACAACTCACACAACGCTGAATGCACCGGCCACTTGCTCTGTCATCTCCCTGTATGCTGTTCTCCTGCACTAGACGGTCACAACGTAAGTTCTAACCCTCGGAGTCGTTGGAAAGGTGATCAGTCCTCCATCTGTGGTCCTAGATGGATTGCCTCCGTGGAAATCCATGAAGTCGAAAGAAAATTTTTTTCAAAATTTCAAAAAAAAATTTTCAAAATTTTCGAAGTTGAAAGTTCTCCTCGACTTTGGACTTTCCGCTGGTATGGGTCCGATTTCGACTGCGCCAAATGTGTTGCGTGTACCCGACTTACAGGAGATGGTGCCAGGATGGAATGATGGTAGAAGCGTCAAATGATCAACAATTTGTGGGTTGATGTATTATTCATATAAATTGTAAAATATAAGCCAAGTTGAATTTAAAATACTATTAGATTATTCGAATTAACGAAGAAAACCAGTGTATTAGAAAATAAGCGATTGCTCGAATATTCTCCAAGTCCCGTAATACGTCGTCAACGAAAATAATCTAAATCGTAATACAAAAATGTGATAATTAAGAATGAAGAGGTACAGGAGCGTGTCTCACTTTGGGCAGAGGCTGTAAACACAGTTGTTTACACGCTTAATCGGACAGGATCTAGTTTGATTAAGAATTACTCACCATACGAGTTATATGGTGATGCCAGATATAAAACATTTACGAGTTTTTGGTACGGTCGTATATACACACATACCAAAACAAAAACGTAAGAAGTGGGATCCAAAGAGTGAAAAAGGTATATTTGTTGGTTATTCGAATAGAACGAAAGATTATCGTGCGTACTATTTGAAAACAAATACAATTTCGATGTCTAGAGACATTATATTCGAAAACGAAAGTAATAAATTTAAAAATATAATTCTCGATCACGCCTGACTCAATTTTGTTAACTAGTATGGTTTATCAATCGGATAACACTCGTTATAGAATCAAAAATTCAAGACGGATGCCGTGTTTTGTTAAACCGTGCACATCTTTTGGTCTTACAAGATTTAGAGTCCACTATTTTCGAGATCACCAGAAGAAAATCTACCATAATCAAACCAATTGTAATACGTCATATTGATGTAATCGCCACATTCTCAAAAATATACGTGCCGTTACAAGACTATACACCCGAAATAATGAGAAATCGCCGTGAGAAAAATTGACAGTAATTATATCTCAATACACGCTATTGATGAGGACGATTACATTTTCACAAATCATATAAAATTATACGCAACTGATTCCATCATTCAAAAATGGACGGAAAAAGTGAAAAAAAGATGAGCTAGCCTGCTTCGAGTATGTAGGAAGTATCAAAGCTTATTCCATTTGGACGGCCAGCCTCTTGCATTCACCACAGCGATCCAGCATGAGGTTAAGGTTCCTGTGAAAACAACTCCTGTAAACATCAGGCCACATAGACTTCCCTACGCTCACCGGCAGGTAATAATCGAACAAATGAAAAAATTGGAAGATGATAATATTATTCAACCATCAGAATCACCATGGAACGCTTATCTAGTCATAGTACCTAAGAACCTGACGCAAACGGGAGACCACAATTCAGGGTTTGCGTAGACTTCCGGCAACTTAATACACTAACCATCGGAGACGTTTTCCCAATTCCCAGGATTTATGAGATCCTAGACCAACAATCAATAAAAAACAATACTGCATATGAGTGGGGAAGTGATCAAAATAAAGCTATTGTTGGTATTAAAAAAGCATTATTGTCTAATGCTTATTAGATAATAATTAATATTATTCCTTAAGGACAATGGCATCAATATCAATTTCAGAAACTCCAGTTTATCAACAGAAGATCCAGAGAATCTAGAAAGTCTAGAGCCTCCAGAGTCCGCGGTTTCCCCAATATTCTGAATTATCCAGCCAAGATCGGAAACACTTATACCTGTCTTAACGGACAAGGAAGACGGCAAAACCTTAATAATTCACGCGCAAAACATTGGTGAGAGTAGTATCCTGTTAAGGAGTGCCCTAAATACGGTGGAAAACTGTTTTCTACTTTGGATCTCTCGAATGGATTTCTGCAGATACCACTTAGTGAAGAAGCGAAAGAAAAGACTGCTTTTGTTACCGAGGACCATACAGCGAAGTTTGAGCGCATGCCTTTTGGGCTGAAAGGAGCACCGGGCATGTTCCAAAAAACCATGAATCTCGTCTTTAAGGAGCTAAAGGACGCCGGTGATATATATATATTTGGATGATATTATTGTTCCGTCGCAGGACTGGGAACACATGCTCCACGTGATGCGACTTGTTTTTGAATCCCTACGTTCCGCGAATCTCACACTCAAGCCTGCCAAATGTACTTTTGGTGCCAGACAGCTGGATTTTCTCGGTTTTACGATATCGAGCGGTGAGATCCGACCGGGGCCTAAGGTAAACGTTATCAGAAGTTTTCCGCCGCCTCGAGATGCTCATGAAGTGCGCAGGTTCCTAGGCTTGGCTGGCTACTTCCGGAGGTTTATCGTTAATTATGCCAAGATAGCCGCCCCGCTGACTCTGCTCACTGGTAAGGACACGCCTTTCAGTTGGGCCGAAATACAACAGAATTCTTTTGACGAGCTTAAAGAGCTGTTGTGCCGGGAGCCGGTAGTCCGCATGTTCGATCCGAAAGCCCCCGTCACCCAGGTGCATACTGATGCAAGTTCGGTAGCACTGTCCGGTATACTCGGGGTCGAAGAGAGTCCACCTTGTCGTGGTGACCCCGCCCGACCGGACGTATGTTCGGCGCTAAGAGGCTCTCAATTGTCCGGAGTAGGCCGACTCCGGGCATCCATCCCTGGCAAAAATGCAACCACCGGCATAGCCCACCGGCGGCCAGAGGGACTTGGGCTAACAGAGGGCAATCCCCTCAAGACTCTCAATATGAATAAGCCTATAAATAAAGATGATGGTACTGGTACAGAGGCCTCGGAAACCTCAGACCCGGCAGTTGTGAGTGAGCTCGTCACATCGGTCGTCATCAATAGCTCGGATAATGTAAGCTGGAACTCAGAATTGGAAAAATTTGACATATCGGAATCGAATATCATATGTATGCAAGCGAAACTGAACTACCTAAAGGAGTTCTTTCAAGAAGACATGTATTGGCCAAAGAGCAAAATCACTGGAAAACATCACCATGTCACCGACTATAATCGTGGCAAAATGATCCAGGTGATAGACGAAATAACTAACAAGATATTATTTCTAGATAAATGCAAGGTTAAAACAGGTATCCACCTGGAACCGGCTAAGAACAAACTAGACAAGGCAATCAAAGACCTCGAAATATTAGCGGTCGAAGGTCTATCTAAGAAAAATAGATTTCAAATCTACGACCTTTCACGAGAGATAAAAGCCTCTCTTGAAACGGCTCGGTTGATATTAAACGAACATATGTACGACGAACTGTCGGAAGACGACCAAATGAGAATTCTGCGTAGCCCGACTAACAGCCCGGGCGTACAGAATATATCATACAGACGAATTGACAGTCATTGTTCGGTTGTCTCTGTGACAGACAATACTGTCATGCAGGTAGGAAGTATGGAAAATCTGGATGGTCCGTCCACTTCTGGTACTCAGAAGAGACCCGAACCAGAACCAGAAAGTACAAGTCCAACTAATAACAGTACTGAAAAACTCAAAAAGACGAAGTTAGAAGAGGAACCCGAGGAGAACGTCGGTGAGCTTAATCACTTAGCTCACTCGGAACTCGACTATCTGAAATCGATGATTGAGAATGACAGTCTAAGTAAGCGCATAACTGTCTCAATGCGCAAAGAGCTCACGGGATCCTACAATCGCATCTGTTCG
The DNA here is from genome assembly GCF_005508785.2 of Acyrthosiphon pisum. Lineage (NCBI taxonomy): Eukaryota > Metazoa > Arthropoda > Insecta > Hemiptera > Aphididae > Acyrthosiphon > Acyrthosiphon pisum. Next base: position 248,718 of record NW_021770540.1, read on the forward strand.
ATTGTAAGGGACATAACGTATAAATACGCACAGCTGGAAGGTCGTTACGACGAATTACTTAAGAACAAAAATGATAAGGTGACCAAGCCTAAGAACACGCAGGTGAATAACGACCACGGAGTCGTACAACCAGCAAACGAAGGCACGTCTTATGCAAGCGTAACCCAGCGTAAATCTAACGTTGAACCCGTCAGGGTAAGCGTTCATGATGGGAGGCTCGGAAAAAAGACGACTAATAAACAAAAGTCGAAAGGCTCAAAGACGAAACAAACAAAGGCGCCAACACCAAAAACAGCGCCGAATGAAGTCCGACAGGCTACTAGGGAAAACACCTTCCAAGTAGTCGGAAGGAAAAACA
>NW_021770540.1:249175-250056 GCF_005508785.2 Acyrthosiphon pisum
CGCGTCGATTTCGGCGCCTTAACTCGGCGTTCGGTTCATCCCGCAGCGCCAGTTCTGCTTACCAAAAATGGCCCACTAAGCGCCTAGGGTTCCGTCGCCGGCTTCGCACGCGGTTCACGCGGTGTACCAGGTAAAGCCGGCGATCTCACTCATTTATAGTTTGAGAATAGGTTGAGGTCGTTTCGGCCCCAATGTCCTCTAATCATTCGCTTTACCGTATGAGACATCCTCCGTGTTACGAGCGTGTTGTTACCGCGCCGTACAGCGCGGAGTCCCACCGGCGTCCGTACGCCCGCGAACGGGCGGGACACATCGGCGCCAGCTATCCTGAGGGAAACTTCGGATGGAACCAGCTACTAGATGGTTCGATTAGTCTTTCGCCCCTATACCCAGCTCAGACGATCGATTTGCACGTCAGAATCGCTGCGGACCTCCATCAGGGTTTCCCCTGACTTCATCCTGGCCAGGCATAGTTCACCATCTTTCGGGTACCAACGTGTGCGCTAAGGGTGCGCCCCCAGCCGGCCGAAGCCGACTTGGCGGAGACGCCCCCGGACTGCGGACCAGCGCGACTTTGAACGCCGGTGGGTTCGGTCGCTAGGCCATCGTCCGCACCGTAAACGGTTCACTTTCATTGCGCCAAACGTGGTTTTTCGTAAGATCACCGTTTGACTCGCGCACACGTTAGACTCCTTTGGTCCGTGTTTCAAGACGGGTCGGAAAGTAGCTCGAAACACGTCGCCGACCGACGGGACCCCCGCCTGCGACGGGGCCGCGTCGACGGTTCTTGCCCGTCGGGCGAGCCCGACCATGAGCACCGGGGCTCGGCGCGAACGGTCACGCCGAAACGCGACCGACGCGACGACGTCACCCGGGCCATT
>NW_021770540.1:251818-253224 GCF_005508785.2 Acyrthosiphon pisum
ATCAAGAAAGAGCTCTCAATCTGTCAATCTTTCCGTGTCCGGGCCTGGTGAGGTTTCCCGTGTTGAGTCAAATTAAGCCGCAGGCTCCACTCCTGGTGGTGCCTTTCCGTCAATTCCTTTAAGTTCAACTTTGCAATCATACTTCCCCCGGACCGAAAAGCTTCGGTTTCCCGGAAGCTGCCCGCCGGGTCGTTAATGAAACGCCGGCGGATCGCTAGCTGGCATCGTTTACAGTTAGAACTAGGGCGGTATCTGATCGCCTTCGAACCTCTAACTTTCGTTCTTGATCATACGAGAACGTACTTGGCAAATGCTTTCGCGTCAGTTCGTCTCGAGACGATCCAAGAATTTCACCTCTAACGTCTCGGTACGAATGCCCCCGCCCGTCTCTGTTGATCATTACCTCCGGTCCCGAAAACCGGCCCGGCGGGACGCGCGGGCGACTGGCGCCCGCGGCCCGGCGGCCCGCGCACGGAAACGCCCCGGAGGGCGATTTCGCGCGCCCGCGAAGGGCGGAGATGCGCGGGACCGAGGTCTTGTTCCATTATTCCATGCGACCAGTATTCAGGGCCTTTTGACGAGACGGCCGTGAAGCCGCCCCGCCAGATTCGAGCCTGCTTTGAGCACTCTAATTTGTTCAAAGTAAACGTGTCGGCCCGCCGACGGCACTCGGTGAAGAGCACCGCGCAGCAAGATTGGAGTAGGCGGCCGCCGTCGTCGAACACCGACGGCCGCGCGACGCGTGGCCGCGCGGCGCGCCGGAAGCACGAGACACGTGTCCGCCCTGCCGACAATACGTCCCGGCCGACGTGCCGGTAACTAACACCCCGAGACGGCTGACGAGCGCGACGGCGACCGCGCCGACGGGACACGTGGTCCCGCGACACGGCCGGCCGCGACACGACGGACCGCCAGGGTGGTCCGGCACCGTCCAGACACAGATCCGAATACGAGCTTTTTAACCGCAACAACTTTAATATACGCTATTGGAGCTGGAATTACCGCGGCTGCTGGCACCAGACTTGCCCTCCAATTGATCCTCGTTTAAAGGTTTTAAAGTGTTCTCATTCCGATTACGGGGCCTCGGATGAGTCCCGTATCGTTATTTTTCGTCACTACCTCCCCGTTCCGGGAGTGGGTAATTTGCGCGCCTGCTGCCTTCCTTGGATGTGGTAGCCGTTTCTCAGGCTCCCTCTCCGGAATCGAACCCTGATTCCCCGTTACCCGTTACCACCATGGTAGGCATGGAACCTACCATCGACAGTTGATAAGGCAGACATTTGAAAGATGCGTCGCCGGTACGGAGACCGTGCGATCAGCTCGAAGTTATTCAGAGTCACCAGGTCTTTGCGCGGGCCGCGATCGGGACGCGCACGAAGCGCGCCGCGACGGGCCGGTTTTGATCT
>NW_021770540.1:266387-268107 GCF_005508785.2 Acyrthosiphon pisum
ACAACGACCACCCACTCCAAAGGATCCGATCATATATATACGAGCCCATGACAAGAGCTCGTCAGACGGTTAGGGACACATAAGACACTCAGAGGCAGGTTGTAACACCACTCACTGTCATATATTTGCAATACACATAAGACACTTAGAGGCAGGTCGTAACACCACTCACTGTCATATATTTATAATATTGTAATTTTGTACTTGTTAATAAACACTCAAATATAACATAATACATCAAGTGTTCATCTCTGCGTTGGTGTATGTATCGACGTCAGTTGGGACGTAACACTATTGATAATTATATAATAATATATTACTCATAATATCATACTATCATCATACAATATACTATATTTTTTTTATTTGCCGCTGGTTTTGTTATCCATCATTTCAATACTTAAAATCCCTTCCATTTCAATATGAATTAAAATAATGACACAATATTTTAATGTTAAATTATCTTATTAAAATCAGTATGCATATACGTTTTACAAAAAGAAATGCACTAATAGTACACTGATATTTATCATGTTTAAGAGAAACAAATTACATCGTCTTAAGGGTGGTATAGAATTGCTAAATCATCAAATAACCAAAAATCTTTGAATTTTGAAATGTGTGCAAAAATTATTATTATTATTATTGTTCGGCTTGGCCATTGTCAGATGCGTTAGTAACGATCCGACATTCGTAATCTTGTAACGGGAGGTATAAGGCCGAACGTCCCGGTGGGGTGACCCCCTTTTACCAGATAAGCGGGACTGGCTGCTTCTCGCCTTGAGTGGCGCAGTCGTCCCTCCCAGACGAGTACACTGGGCGCCCGAGCGCCAGACAGTGTTTCGCTGGCAGCGCTCTGTCAGGAGGCTGATCGGTGGGTTTCGAGTACTGCGCCAGCGAGCGCCGGGTTGCGAACGCCGGACAATTCCCTCCCTCCTACTAAGGCGTTACTCCCACAGTCTCCGCGAGGCCATCCACACCAGTCCCCCGAGTGCGGACGGCGCGCGCGCACGTGCGAGACGTGCGCGCCCGCCGGCCGGGCTCGAGTGACAATGCTCGTGAAGCGTCGGTCCCGTCCAGGCGCTTGGCAAGGTCGGATTTCCAACGGGGCTCTCTTCACGCCCGCGGAATGGGATTTCGGAGGCCTTTCCTCCCAGTACCCACAACGACTGTTTTCCCGTTAGCGTCGGTGATCGGGGCAGGGTTTTAGGCTGTCGCGACCCGACCTTATTTGTAACGGTACGGTTTTTGTGACGGATGCCGTGTCCGTACCGATAAATCGGATTTAGTGCTCGGCGGAGGGTGTCTCCCAGTCAGACTTCCTCCTTGCACGTATTCGTTCGCAGGTTGACTGGGCCCGCCAACCCTCGGCCAGAGTTGGGCGAGGATAAGCCGGCATGTAGTCGGAGTTCCGCGGTAAGGTCTTCGAGGTACCTTCCCGCGGTTACTGTGGCCCGACCCTTCCGTCTTATGCAACGCTTAATGGCCCCTGCCGGTGTGTCGCAGGATTTTTTTCACGTCGCTTTTGCGACGCTGATATCCCACTCGGATGGGTTGCTCCCGTGCGGATTAGAGGGGTATCCCTCTTCCCCCTGGTCCTGGCCTTCTTTCTCTACCAGGACCCCGTGCCGGAATCTTACTTTAACGCCGGGTCACGTCTAACGGGTTCATCCTCCATCAGTACGGTTAAGTGTCGCGTGTGCGAACTTTTTCACCGCCT
>NW_021770540.1:270428-271191 GCF_005508785.2 Acyrthosiphon pisum
TTAACACATATTATTAATTAATTCAATAAAAGCTTATTTTAATACATATACAAATATCTATTATTAATTATTTATTTATTATTATAAATTTTTTTTTTTGTGTTAGTTCTATATTGTTTAAATTAATTCTTAATACAATAATAAATGGAGTAAAATCTCTCTTTTTTTTTTTGTTAATAACATGATAAATGTTCTTATAATTATTGTTAATAGGTATACACTCATTTCACTCATAATATAGTGTGATTAATTATATAAAATATAGTTAGTTAGTACTTTATTATAATATATTGTTGACTTAAGGTCAATTCTTTATGCTATCTTACTAATATTATTTTTTTTTTTGTTAATTTAAAAGTATTATATCGATAGTTATGAAAACTCTATGTTATTTAATTAATTTTATTCCCCTTTTCTTTTTTTTACATAATATATACTATTATCCGAATCCTATGCTATTAGTGATATCGTATTTTAATTGTTTTGATTTCAAACTAACTCTATATTTTACGCGCTGATTTTTTTATTCAATTAAACGTAGACTATACGGGAGGACAACTCGTATAAAAATAAAGTTGTCACGCCATATAGCCTAATTTAAACGATTTAGTTTATTTCCTATATTGTGATTTTAGTTCCATCTGAACTACCAGACACACACTTCGTAACTTTTTCAAGCATCCAAAGTTAACAAAGGTGTCTCTCATATTTCAGCCGGCCTCGAATTTTGCCTGTAATTTTCGTCCACTTGAAATACAAAAAT
>NW_021770540.1:271241-276228 GCF_005508785.2 Acyrthosiphon pisum
CCATTCCAGCGACCGAGGATGCTCAACTCTCGGTCAAGTGTACCATTCCACCAAGGAGAGAGTCTGTGTTTTCTACCAGCTTTTTATTTTCATGTGAGCATCACATGCTTCTTTCAGCGCTGCTGATATCGCCCTGGCGTTTACATCGACGTCCGGGCACTCGAGGTCCCTGATCCTTTTGTCTCGGCTGGCTTTTAAGGTCTTACGGAATTTTTGCCAGTTGGTGCGAGACCAATTGTATCTTAGTGCCTTTTCCTGGGTCACAACGCGCGCGTCGTCCCGTGTAATTATGTCAAAGCTTATCAACGCATGGTCGCTTGACGTCAGATCGTGGGTGGTGGACCAGTTCGCGACCCTGACGTTCTTCAACGTCAAGGTAACATCCAGGCACGCCGTTCCCCGGTTGCTGAACGTGGGTGGGTACCCAGGCCTGTTTTGTACTGTTATATCGTTTTGGCTTATGAACTCAACCACGATGTCACCTCGGTTATCAGTTTTTATATCATGCCACAACGTGGATCTCGCGTTTACATCCGCGCAGACGATTACGCCTCCGCTTACCTCATCCAAGATGGACTGTAGAGCGTTGACGCTCGCCTGGGTGGGATCCGAAAACTGAAAATACGACGAAATTACAGTCAATCGGGTGTTTCCCATTGAGATCGCGGCCACGGCGTTGTGTTCGGTACTCAAATGTCTTAGTCCCAGGACGCTTATGGATTGGTTAACTACTACGATCGCCGCTTTAGGCGTCCGACCGGTAGCTATCACCTTATAGGGGAGCCTGTCAAGCAGGTAGACCCCTCTTCCATCGGTCGCCAGTTCCTGTATTAAGCAGATGTCTGCGGCTTTGCTTTCTAGAAATTTGTCTATCTGATGCGTTACCAGTTTGGATCTGGCTGCGTTTATCTGAAAGACCTTGATTATTGTCTCGGTTCGTTCCGCGGCAAGTCTGCCTGAGTCCGGGATAATTGCATAGTCCTCCGGCTCGGCCGTACCTTGCTCTGTGCCCTCCTCAGCATGGTTCGTCAATGTGGCTGGGCTCTCTGTCTCGTGTGTACTGTCTTCCCAATGACCTCTACCAATATCTGTCGTATTTTCGTCGGGGGGCTGTCCCCCGACTTCCTCGACCCTTCTTTTCTGGGGTCGGACAGTTTTCGGTTTGTAACGCCCTTTCCTTTTTCGTCTGCTCTTTGAGCTCTTGTGTGCCGACACGGTGGCGCCGACCGTGGTGACGCCAGCGTCTCGGCTAGGAAAGGGGTTGTCTGTCGACGGGCCGCTCAGCTCCGCCTCGGTAGAACTAAGTCTATCACACATTGGTGGTGGGGCCCCGCAATCCGATTCCCCACCTTTAGAGCCGCAACTCATCGGGGTGTCTTTATTCTGTACCATTGTGTTTCATAGATTCAGTAGTCTTTTTAACGCCTGCGATCGACCACCTCGCGGGGTTCCCATCATATCACCGGACGGGTTCGGTTCGGAGATGCGCCCTCCGCCGGCGTTGAGAGCTTGGAACGGGGCTTGGCCCGAGAGAGAGCGGCCGGGCTTTCACCCGGCCGCTCTCTCCCGGCCCCGCAACCACGTGGGGCCCGTCGGCCGCGGCCTCAATTCCGCGACCTGCTTTCGCCCGCCCACGGTTCCGTACAGCCGAGGGCGAGCTGATCGGATGGGCGTCCAAGGGTACGGCCTTGTGCGGACGCCCATCGCCGCCAATACTTATCCGAGACCTTACGCTTGCCTAGTATTTCTTCTAAGCTAGCTGGGTCTCGCCCACCCTGGAGGGAGGTGTGGCGCAAGCTATCCTGGAGGTCATAGGCATCCCCGCTCCTCAGAACGGGCGCACGCCTCAATGCGGCCTGCCCCGAGGGTCGCTTCGCGGTTTCAGTCCCTAGGACTAGGAGTCTCAAGTCTACTCCGTCAAGGCCGTATGTCACTAGCTTCGACCCGGGCCAGATTTGTTAGCAAGTTTACAACGTAACCCGTCTTGGTGCGGACCTAACTGGCACATACCGTATCATTTGCACGCCCGCGGGCCCCGCCCGCGCGCGCCACCAAGCTCCCGCGGCGAACCTAAGGGAATCACCGACGGACTCCAGCGGCGCGCCCAACGCGCGTCCCGCGGGCAGCTTTCCGATAAGCCTTCCTCACGCGGCTCCTTGTAAGTCTCCGAAGAGCCAGCCAAGGCGGGCCCGCCCGAGGCGATGTCCGGGTCCTGGGTCCGGAGGGCGCTCCACCTTTTATCACGGGAGCATGTGCCGCCTTTCGCGGTGGCTTACGCCAACCGGTGCTCCCGCTCTTTCCGGCCGCGGGTACACCAGCTCGATGGCACCATTCATCGTCCCGGTCTAGGCCCACGCTCCGCCGCCCTCGGAGCTAAAGTTGCCGCGTGATTTTTGTGTCGGTCGGAATCCACGTGTGCGCCGTCGGCCCGACTCGCCGGTTCCGTCTTTCTCCCAGATTCTTTAGGGGGTCCGACTTCGCCGGCGACCCGACCCGCCGGCGCCGCTCCGCTTCTTTCGGTCGGCACTAAGATGTCGCCTGCACGCGCGCTGCAAATGTGGATTGTAGTCGGCTTCCACAGAGTGGTCTAAGTCTTACAGCGACAAATTGTGATACTTGACGCGGGTTGACCCCACGGGTTTCGAAAACCGCTTGCGTTCGACGCAGGCTTATCTGGCCTTCGCCAATTACCCGATATTTTCTCCTCGGGGTAACAGTCTTCCCGTGTCAGCTTAGAGTCGTTCAGCCAACAGCGGATTCTATCGGATAGATGTAGCGAATTTCAGTCAAACCTGCTTTCCAAGGTTGCGGCCTCTGTCCTCGAGGCGCGGCCGGGTCTCTCCGTCCGCGTCCCGGGTCGGCTACGCAGACCGTGGCAATATTAAACTGTTAGTCCGCCTTTAGTGGCGTAAGTCAGTTACTATCGGACCCGATTCACAATTTCGTGTCCGTTTTTCCCTGACTTGTGCTTGCGTTCACCGGATGCCGCCTTACTCCCTAATAGTGCGCGCCTCTGAGACGCGCTCCACCAGTTTTCTGGTGGTGTCATCCGCAGGTAGACGCTCAGTGCCCCGTCAACGCGTCGCCGGGGTTCAGGTTTGTACCCGAACCCCAAGCCCCCGTGTCTTGGGCTCCGATGTCTCTCCCGCGAGGACCGTGTGACGGGCCGGCGTTCTCGCCTGCGATTCTGCGCTCGATTACCACTCATGATTTCCACGTACGCAGCCACCGGTTGACCGGATAACCAACGTGCGAGGGTTTTGCCGGGCATTGTCACGGCTCCTGAGACGACGCCCTAAGGCGATCGTAACCGGGGGCCCAGAGGCCTCTTAGAACTTTGCTATCAGCGCGCTAGCCGCGCCGTACCCGCGCCCGCCGACGATCCGACAGTCATTTGTGTGTGTATATCGTTATATTTTATGCATATTAAAAATGTTTAAGTGCGATCAGTGTGTATCTGTTTTCTCGCGGAAAGACATTTTATTAAGACATTTAAAGTGTCACAATAACACTAAACAAATTAAGTGTTTTATTTGCAACACTTTTTTTTAGCAGAAAGGATGCTCTCAGAAGACACGAGAAAAGTATTCACGGTGAGTAAATTTCATAGTCGTACTATAGAATATTAAAATTTTATCAGGGAAAATATTTTTTTTTTTTTTTATAATTTTACAAAGATTAGTACGCACATGATGTATATACTCAGTATCACCTGATAAAATTTGTTGTTGTTGTAAAGTTTGAAGTATCCATACGTTGTAAAAGATCGGGGTTATTCAACAAATCAGCGTAAAATCAGATGTCTTTATATAATATATCAATGAATCTAAAAAAAAAAAATAAATATATACATATATTTATTGGTAAATAAACATTTATGCAATATATGTACCTGTATCCGTATACATCAGTTGAATATTTGAACCATAACTTTTAACCATAGAGTTATAATGGAAATCATAAATTAATGTCTTTGATATGTCCAAAATCGCAAACCCTACGTATATTGGTTTATCGAATTTCAATTCATCTACATCCAAATGTATTAAACCTAGGTTTTCGTTATAAATTGTAATGTCCTTAAACGTATTTCGGTTAATTAACTTTGAACACGTTTTTTCGTCAGAAACGAGTTTCATTTTTAATCTACTTCTTACATTTTCCATAGTCTTCCCTGTACAATTAAAAACAAATTAAGAACTATGAAATAAACTAAGAAAAAGGTATGAAAAAAAAAAAAAAAAAAAAACATACCAAATACTGCATTGTTCATTAATTTAAAAAAGTCTCTCTCAAAATCGTTTAATGCGTTCTTTCTCATTTTAGTATTCAACTCAATATATTTTTGAAGCCATGGTGATTGATTAAATTGTAAAACTCGATGCACCTAAACAAATAAATTATTCCAACAAATTTTTAATAATAAACAACTAAACAATTATTACCTTTTCTAATATTAATCCTGCTTTCAGAGCTTGTTTCAATGCCATATAATGAACAACATATTTTTTTTTATGTTGTAAATTGGCAATGAGTTTTTTTATCTTTGATCCAGGGGGGACCATCCTTTCTGGAAGATACGGTAACTCGTTATGCTCGTCATGCAAGGATTGAGGATATAATGCATCAACTTCTAACGAGAATCCGATTTTTGATTTTTCGTTTGAACTTTCCAACAATTTTAAAATATTTTCAACATCTAGATTGCCCTCATACCATTTAAATCCGTCCTTTGGCATATATTTACACATAGCCCAACCGTAGCTATAAAAATACAATAAATTGTTATAACAATGTTTTTATGCAAAAAAAAAAAAATAAAAAAAGTACAAACAGATTTGTTGCGTCTAGGTATGCAATCCACGACTCTGGCTTTGAGGAGTCATAATCGGGAACCTTGTTGTTGTTCGCCTGAGCATATCGCATACTTGCTTGTGTAAGTCCTCCTTTAATTGCTGCTTCCGTCATTAATAGTTGATCATAGTCG
>NW_021770540.1:276328-277201 GCF_005508785.2 Acyrthosiphon pisum
ACGGACTGATGGTCAAACCAATTGCCGCGGAGTTGTGCCTGCGAGCAATACACTTCGACTGAACATGGCGGCGAGGACAAGCCGCCGGGGCATGGCAAGGACCGGGATGGCGTACTAGCGCCTGCGGCGATGACGCGGCCACCGGTCGCTCTCCCTGCGGGCAAGTAGCCAAAACGTGTGCACGCACGACTGGACTCGCCCCGCGTTGAGCGCGGCCGCGCCAGCTCGGTTGAGTCGGCACTACGGTGCGTTGCTCCCGGGCGGGAGCGTCCGTGGCTTGGCGGGGGCGGGCCAGACCGGTCTGTTGACCCGGGGCGCATGTCACACAGAAGTTGGCGGGCGTGGGTACGGCGTGGCTAGCGCGCTGATAGCAGAGTTCTAAGAGGCCTCCGGGTCCCCGGTTACGATCGCCCAAGGCGTCGTCTCAGGAGCCGTGACAATGCCCGACAAAACCCTCGCACGTTGGTTATCCGGTCAACCGGTGGCTGGGTACGTGGAAATCATGCGGGGTAATCAAGCGCAGAGTTGAAGGCGAGAACGCCGGCCCGTCGCATGGCCGCTTGTAGCAAATACTCGAAAACTTCGAACCCTCGCGGCTGTTACCTCAGTCGCGTGGGAAGAAGTCTCCGACGATCAGTCGGTCTGAGGACAGTGTCCGACGAGCCGAATCGCTCGCCTAAGCGGCTCGCAAGCTCTACATTATCCTGCATATTCGTAAATCTCTCAGGAGCAAGTCATGCAGAAGTCGGCGGGCGCGGGGTACGACGCGGCTAGCGCGCTGATAGCAGAGTTCTAAGAGGCCTCCGGGCCCCCGGGTACGATCGCCTTAGGGCGTCGTCTCAGGAGCCGTGACATGCCCGGCAAACCCTTCGC
>NW_021770540.1:279692-281685 GCF_005508785.2 Acyrthosiphon pisum
GAGAATGAAAGCCCAGATCAGATAGCGCTGAGGGCGGAAACGGGGGTCTACCTTTGGTACTTTCGCGGCGGTTTGCGGCGACCCCGGGCACATTGAGTCGTGCGACGAGGAGGAGGTAAAAGAAGCCATCTGGCGCATGAAACCAAACAAGTCACCGGGCGGAGACGGTATAACGGCAAAAATCATAAGACAATCATTGCCTGTGCTCTCAAAGCACATTACGAGTGCGTTCAACAACTGCTTGAGAACTAAAAAGTTCCCGAGCGTTTGGAAGAACGCACGGCTTGTCATAATTCTGAAGGCGGCAAATAAAGACCCCTCAGAAGCCAAATCTTATCGTCCAATTAGCTTACTCCCGGTGATCTCTAAGGCATTAGAGCACATAATACTAAAAAGGATCCGTAATGAAACGGACGCTCATATGTCGAGGCGCCAGTTTGGCTTCACCAAAAACCTCTCCACGGTTGACGCGATCCGTCACGTTCTCGACTGGTCGAGTAAGAGGCTGGAGAAATACGTACACGCCGTCTTTCTGGACATCTCGGGCGCGTTTGACTGTCTATGGTGGGCGCAGCTTGTAAAGGACATGAAACAAGCAAAATGCAAAGACGGGCTTATCGAACTAACTAAAAGCTACCTCGATGGTCGCCAAGCTGAGCTAAAAATCGGTGATCAAACGATCACAACCGTTCTAACAAAAGGCTGCCCACAGGGAAGCGGGTACGGCCCAGACCTGTGGAGATACACCGTGAATCCACTCCTGTCGGAGGAACTGCCCGAAGGTACTAAGCTAGTTGCGTACGCAGATGACCTGGCGCTGCTAGTTTCCGGAAAGAACCGTGCCGAACTCACAGCAAGGGGAAACGCCCTCCTCGGTAGAGCCACGCTCTGGGTGGAAAAGCGTAAGCTTGTGTTCTCCGCACCCAAGTCGCAGACACTTTGGCTGAAGGGCTCGCTCTCAAAGCCGCTGGATCTCCGACTTGGAGGCGACAGAATAAAGCCGACAATCAACGCGAAATACCTCAGTGTGACGTTTGATGAAGGCATGAAATTCAGCGACCACCTGGCGGAAAAAGCAAAGAGCACCAACCCTGTTTGGAAGACTGCATGGAGTCGCAAAAACCAAATGGGGGTTGAAAAGCAATGTGTCGTTACGATTGTACAAATCGGTGTTTCTCCCACAAATGGGATACGCGGCTTCAATCTGGATCCGGGACTGTATGTCACTGGCGGTCCATAGAAGCCGGGCAAACTTTGCCCAACGGCTCCCGCTGCGTGCAATAACGGAAGCGTATAACACCACGTCAACGGTCGCATTGCAAGTGCTTGCTGGAGTACCCCCCCTGGACCTAAAACTTGTCGAGCTGGCGAAGGTCGAGGAGGACAGGATCGCTGTAAGGAAAGGCACTATGACGGCAGTGGAGGCACAGGACAACCTGGCTCGGTACGCTAACGAAACGATTGACCCGTGGCAGCGAGCTTGGGTCACCCATGACAAGGGAAGGTGGACTTTTGCATGGTTCCCGGACGTACGGACAAGGTTGGAGCGGACGTGGTGCGTTATGGATCACTACACCACCCAACTTATGTCCGGACACGGAGACTTTAACAGCAAACTCCACCAGTTTACCCTAAGAGGTAGTGCAGATTGTCGATGCGGGTCACCAAACCAGACCGCCGAACATCTGCTGTTTGTTTGCCCAATCGCTGAACACGAAAGAAAAGAACTCGAGGCCGCCGTGCGAGCGACCGGTGCAGACTGGCTGTGCGTCCCCGAGTACATGACAAGGTCCGAGGTCATGTTCCAGGCGGTGAAAAAGTTCGCACACGCGACACTTAACCGTACTGATGGAGGGTGAGCCCGTTAGACGTGACCCGGCGTTAAAGTAAGATTCCGGCACGGGGTCCTGACAGCAAAGAATGCCAGGACCAAGGGGAAGAGGGATACCCTTCTAGTCCGCGCGGGAACGACTCATCCGAGTGGAATATCAGC
>NW_021770540.1:281785-286421 GCF_005508785.2 Acyrthosiphon pisum
AAAACAAAATAAAAACAAAGACTAATATAGATCTCAACACGATGAGAAAACCACCGGCTATGCCTAGGTTTATATTAAAAGATTCGGCGGTCTCCGAAGACTACCCAAAGCTTTGGAAAAGCTTCTGGGTTGTTCTAAGGGGCAAAATGAAGAACCCAAGACTGGCGGTTCACAAAAGCCGCACGAAAGGTCCGACCATACTGGTCCCGGACAATAAGGATACAGAAGACATACTTAGAGGTATTGAACTGGTCTCGGAAATCATTCCGAGAAGGCCACGCTTGACTCTAAAAGGCCTAGACAGCAGTCTCTCGGATGAGGAAGTGATCCAAGAACTGCTAGAGTGTAACCCAGAGTTAGGGTTAACCGAGACTGACGCACGGGACATCAGAGTGGATTACCACTCTGGGCCCAGATCAGGAACAGTCAACGACCTCGTCCTTGAAGTCAGTCCCGAGATCCTTCGAAGAATCGAGGGCAAGAAGGCGTATATTGGAGGCATACGCAGCACCCTGAGTCTGAACCACTCAGTCTCACAGTGCTTCAAATGTCAGAAATATGGACATACGGCCAAGAACTGCCGAGAGGAAGATCAAACATGTCGGAATTGTGCTGGAAATCATGACAGCCGCACATGCCAGATCAAAGAGTACAAATACAGCAACTGCAAAGGCAAGCATAAGGCATCTAGCGACAGCTGTCCCGCCAAGATTGCAGCTCTGAAGCGCCTCGCGAAGCGAACTGACTTCGGTCAACCGCTGACGGTAGGAACTTCAGATGAAGTACAACAATGAATGGCCTGAAGATAATTCAGGTCAACTTAAACAAACAGATGATCGCCTCCAAACAACTGAGGGACATCTGTTTGAAAGACAAGACCGACATTATACTCGTCCAAGATCCACTTATCATTAATGGTTACGCAACGGGCTTCGAGGGCTGTCGTCAGATTCTGTCTGACGATAATCCGGAAGCCGCCATAATCATTACGAATAATAAAATTAAAGCGATCAAACTAGGCCAATTCACAACTCGCTATGTTGCGGTGGCCAGAATTGGCATCGGACTCAACAAAGACGACGTGGTGATAGTGTCGGCCTACTTTAGATATAACAAGCCCACAACTATGTTCACCGAACTACTGACAAACATCAGCTTGGCAAACAGACGCCTGTTGATTGGTGCTGATTGTAACGGCCATTCGACAAGATGGCATAATGACACCACCAACACAAGGGGAAAGATAATTGAGGAACTGATCGACGATCAGGGACTCCGCATTCTTAACACCCCTCAAGATCTAAAGACCTACAAAAGGCACGAAATGGGTGAGTCAAATATTGACATTACACTGGCCAGCGCCTCGATCTACGGATCAGTAAGAGGCTGGACCGTGACTGACAGGACAGACAGTGACCACAGGACATTGGAATTCACTTTGAACCTCAAAAGACCTAAAAGGAAAATTGAAAACCCCGGTACAAGGTTTAATACGGATAAAGCGGACTGGGATAAGTTTAGACTTACACTGGTGGGTCTAAAGACACAGATTCAGGGCAACTCTGTAGATGAAACTGCTAGCAGCCTAACAAAGGCAATTGTTCAAGCAGCTAAGTTCTCCATGCCTACGCGCGGCAGAACTAAATCTGGAATAATTACACCTCCATGGTGGACCGACGAACTCACAAAGTCGAAAAGATCGCTACAAAGAGTTAGACGAGAAGGCCTTCCTGATACAAACAGACAGGCCTACCAACGCCAAAGAAACCAACACCTTCACAAAATAAGACTCGCCAAGATGAGCTCTTGGCGCGAGTTCAGTGCAGACATGAACGTTAACTGCTGGGGTAAAGCCTTTAAATGGGCTAAAAGCGGCTCTCGGAAAAATCCTATGCCCACCACGGTAAAGACCAGTACTGGTACCTATACTACCGATCTGAAAGACACGCTGGACACATTTCTCAAGGCATATCTGCCCGAGGATCAGAACACACCAGCGTTCGTGCCTTATGATCATCAGGCAGATAACACACCTGCTGATAGCACTAACGCACAGGAAGTCAAAGAAGCCATATGGAAAATGAAGCCTGGTAGAGCACCGGGTCTGGATGGCATAACTGCCAAGATGCTTAGAGTTGCATGGCCAGTTATCTCAGACTCTATAACGGATCTATATGGTAACTGTCTAAGGACAGCTAAGTTTCCTAACTGCTGGAAGAACGCCTGCTTGGTGATCATTCCTAAAGGAAAAGGGAAAAACCCACTCCTTACGGGGTCGTACAGACCTATCAGCCTGTTACTGACTCTAGGTAAGGCATTGGAGTCTTTGATTACCTCAAGACTAGAAAAAGAAACTGGACTGAACGAAATAGGCCAGCAACATGGATACGTCTCTGGAAGATCTACCGAGACGGCCATAAAAGCATTATATAACTGGACAGACCAATGCACGAACAGGATAGTAGTTGGTGCCTTCCTAGATATAACTGGTGCATTCGACTATGTCAGATGGACACCAATATTTGAACGGTTAAAAGTCCTCAATATCAGTAACAGAACGCTCGCACTGCTTGAAAGTTATCTTACAATCAGAACAGCGACGCTCACATCTGACAATGAAACCAGAGTAAGACCAATGACACGAGGCTGCCCACAGGGTTCGAGACTAGGACCAACACTCTGGAAAGTAGCCATGTCAGATGCATTTA
The DNA here is from genome assembly GCF_005508785.2 of Acyrthosiphon pisum. Taxonomy (NCBI): domain Eukaryota; kingdom Metazoa; phylum Arthropoda; class Insecta; order Hemiptera; family Aphididae; genus Acyrthosiphon; species Acyrthosiphon pisum. Next base: position 284,494 of record NW_021770540.1, read on the forward strand.
AGTCAATGGGACACCAATCACATATGATCGCTTACGCAGACGACATAGCACTTGCAGTCGGGGCTGCAAGGTTAGATACCGTCAAGAAGAGACTTATGGAATACTTCGACCAACTCACAAGTTGGTCAAATAAGTACGGCTTAAATTTCTCAATGGCAAAAAGCCAAATAATGACCCTGAAAGGTGGGGTCAAACCCACTTACACGGTGCCATTTGGTTCAAGTGCAGACGCCATATTAATTAAAGCGACTAAGACAGTTAAATACCTTGGTGTCATTATAGACCCTAGAAGATCATACAGAGAGCATGTAGAGCACATATCACACAAGTCCAAAGAAATGTTTACACGACTACGCTCCATGACTTCGGCAAACTGGGGAGTAGAACAGAGCACGTCTCTTGTGATATACAAAGCGGTCTTCTTACCCAGAATTACCTATGCTGCCTCCATATGGCAGAAAGCGCTGGAGCTCAAATGCTCAATAAAAACACTTGGAAGCACTCAACGTGACGCCTTGCGAGCTATAACAGGCGCATATAGGACAACGTCTACAGCTGCTTTACAAGTCATATCAGGACAATTACCGCTGGATTTAGAAGTTAAACGCTTTGTCCTTCGAAGATCCCTTAAGACTAATGACATAACAAACCAAGAATATGAAAGAGACCTGCAAGAACTGCTAGAGGTCTGGCAAGAAAGATGGGTCACACAAGACAAGGGTGACTGGACGTTTCAACTCATTCCGGATGTAAGAATCCGGTATGGGCTTCCACTCACCATGGATCATTATACGAGCCAAATGCTCACTGGACATGGAGACTTCCGAGGAAAGCTCCACTCGTTCAACAAAGTACCGGCTCCAGGATGTGCTTGTGGAAACGGCAGCGAAACAGTTAAACACGTTCTCCTCGCATGCCCAAGAACCAATAGTCAAAGAGAAAATCTGAAGAGAAAACTTCAGCAAGAACAAAGTCCTTGGCCACCATATGATGGGGCCATTCTCACAAACAAGACGACTTACGAAGCCTTCCGAACATTTGTTCGGGAGAGCCTTAAGCAAAGAACCGATCGATGATCCGAAGATCGCCCTGCGGTCTGGGCGGTATAAGAATAAGTCCGCAGTCTTACCCGCGTGTCGTAAGAGGCGACTAAAGGGAAGGCCAGTCGGGGCTGGCGTCTGGGACGCGGACACACTGAAACCTTCGGGGACTAGGGTGTTGGAGGTTTTGACTGCGCCATGACTACGATAGAACATTCATCAAAGTTGAGAGAGTTCATCGTGTCCAAGTAAGTATTTACAAACAACAACAATATATTGTGATATTTGTAAATCGTTTTTTTCTTAGCATCGAACATTACATGAATGTCGACGACCCGTACACTGAGTTGCCATCGCTCGATGAGTTTTGGCAGCAAATTCGAAGCCTGTACACGGTTCAGCTTCAATTCCCTATGGCGGAACTCACCATAGGGGATTACAAGCAAATCGTGGAAAGTTTGCTGTCAAAACCAAGGGCTATGGAGTTGGCACGAGAGGCGTTCAGAGAGGGCCACAGCGAGGAGTCAATATCAACGGTGACGGTTTGGCATATGGCATCCTCGCTGTGGAAAAAGCGATGGATGAAGTCTTCAGAGGCGTCCCGCATAGTACGAATGGTGAAAGCAGAGCTCGCTAGACTGAACCGTGGGTGTAGCTCGAGATCACAATAGCCGGACGCCGGTACAGTGGAGTCAACCACTTTAAAAAAACATCACCTTTTAATCGTAAGACATATATAAATGTTTTTTTAATTAACTGTATAGTATACATGACATACAAATATAACATGCATATTAGTAGTATATATATGCCAATCCTGGCACACTTCATACTATATCAATAAAAGATCACAAAGAAAACAATGTGCAAAAGGATCAGAAAATTGAA
>NW_021770540.1:286471-299763 GCF_005508785.2 Acyrthosiphon pisum
GGGGAAGAGGGATACCCTTCTAGTCCGCGCGGGAACGACTCTTCCGAGTGGAATATCAGCGATGCCTAAAGCGACGTGAAAAAATTCTGCGACATACCGGCGGAGGCTACTAAGCGTGGAATAAGACGGAAGGGTCGGGCTGAAGTAACCGCGGGAAGGTACCTCGAAACCTTACCGCGGAACTCCGACCACATGCCGGCTTATCCTCGCCCAACTCTGGCCGAGAGCTAGCGGGCCCAGTCAACCTGCGAGCGAACACGTGCAAGGAGGAAGTCTGACTGGGAGACACCCTTCGACAAGCACCAAATCCGATTTATCGGTACGGACACGGCATCCGTCACAAAAACCGTACCGTTACAAGTAAGGTCGGATCGCGGCAGCTTGAAAACCTGCCTCGATCACGAAATCGGGAAAACAGGCGTTGTGGGTACTGGAAGAAACGGTCTTGAAATCCCATTCCGCGGGCGTGAAGAGAGCCCCGTCAGAAACCCGCCCTTGCCAAGCGCCTGGGCGGAGCCGACGCTTCACGAGCATTGATACCCGAGCCCGGTCGGTGGGCGCGTACGACCTCGCGCGTCCGCGCGTGCCGTCCGCACTCGGGTAACTGATGTGGATGGCCTCGCGGAGACTGTGGGAGTAACGTCTTAGTAGGAGGGAGGGAATTGTCCAGCGTTCGCAACCCGGCGCTCGCTGGCGCAGAACTTTCGAAACCCACCGATCAACCTCCTTGCCTGAGCGTTGCCAGCAGAACATCGTATGGCGCTCGGGCACCCGGTGTACCTGTCTGGAGGGATGAGTCTGCGCTACTCAAGGCGAGAAGTAGCCAGTCCCGCTTAAGTGGAAATAGGGGGTCACCCCACCGGGGCGTTGGTCTTATACCTCCCGTCACAAAGGTTATGAATGTCCATTTAGGTATCTAGCGAAACCACAGCCATCTGGCTGGGTTTCGCTGGTTGTCGCGGAGTTGACAGGCCGCGGCGCTCGCCGAAGTCCCGAAGCGTCCTCGTCGCGGCAGGTGATTACTGGTGACGGCCTTGGCCGTCGCTTGCTAATATCGGGTCACCGTCACATTCCCGGCCTGTCACTTGGGCAAACCGGTGGCGTCGAGATTCACTCGCTGCGGCTCCGGGCGCGACGAGCTGAGTTCGGCCAAAATTGTTTTCAAAAGGTCTCTGTGTCTCAATGCCTCGTCCGGCAGACCCGGCACGACGCCTCATCGACGTCGCGCCGGGTTTTTCTATAAAATAAACCACTGCCGTACCACTACGCGCCGACTTAGGTTTTTCCTGAGCCGGCCGCTAGGGACGGACTGATGGTCAAACCACTCACCGCGGAGTTGTGCCCGCGAGCAGTACACTTCGACCGAACACGGCGGCGAAGACAACCTACCCGGACACGGCGAAGACCGGGACGGCGTACTAACGCCTGGGGCGATGACGCAGCCACCGGTCGCTCTCTCCAAGGGCACGTAGCCAAACACGTGAGTATGCACGGCTGGACTCGCCCCGTGCGGGGCGCGGCCGCGCCCGCCCGGTCGAGTCGGCATCACGGTGCGCGACTCCCGGGCGGGAGCGTCTGTGTCTTGGCGGGGGCGGGCCAGACTGGTCTGCTGACCCGGGGCGCGGGGGCAGCGCCGCTCCCGTGACCGCGGCGGGGGCTCGCCTCGGCGAAGTCTCCCGTGGCGGGCGCGGCGTGCGGTGCGGCCCGCGACCACGGTCACAGCCACTTGTAGCAAATACTCGAAAACTTCGAACCCTCGCGGCCGATACCTCGGTCGCGTGGGAAGAAGTCCCCGGCGATCAGTTGGTCTAAGGGCGATGCCCGACGAGCAGGATCGCTCGCCCAAACGGCTCGCAAGTTCTACATTATCCCGCATATTCGTAAATCTCTCAGGAGCATGTCACACAGAAGTCGGCGGGCGCGGGTACGGCGTGGCTAGCGCGCTGATAGTAGAGTTCTAAGAGGCCTCCGGGTCCCCGGTTACGATCGCTCCAGGGCGTCGTCTCAGGAGCCGTGACAATGCCCGACAAAACCATCGCACTTTGGTTATCCGGTCAACCGGTGGCTGGGTAGGGGAAACCTGGTTAAGACGGGACACTGGGTAAGATGGGACATCGCATTATCTCAAAAACTAATAAGTTTACACAAAGTCTCTCGGGGACATTTATTTTCAGTGTTGGTGACACTGTTATTATAACGTTTCATATTAATGATAACTATGTTTGATAACGAACACACGATGTTTTCGAAAAAATTCGTTTGACGATGTAATTTTTTACGTTGGCTTGTAGTTAATAGGTAATTACATATTTAATTATTTCTTATGGTGATATACTATAGTTGTAGTAAATTTTGCTGTGCGTTTAATGGTTTCATTTGTAATACGATGTGATTAATATGTTTTATCTTAAAAGTACTGAAGTAATATAATACACACCGGGGCAAGATGGGGTATTGTTACGTGCAGCCCTTTCAGAATCCAAACGATGTTGTAGTTTGAAATAATAATACTAATTTCAAAGTAATAATATGTGTTTAATAATATAGAACAATCAAAATATAGTATTATGTAGAACTATTTCGTGGTAGTAGCGGTGTAGCGGTGTATAATGCCTGGTGGCGTGAAGTGACTTCGTTCTTGCTGGTCCAGGTACATCTGATCAGGCTGTGCTCCTGTCTCCCTTATATATGCTGTCAGCTCCTTTGATCTGGTCAGTATACGGAACTCGCAGGTGCCTTGGGTGTGGTCGTAAAAGTTGTTGTTGTTGTCGTACTGAAGAAACCACCGTCTTGTGCTCATAGGTTGTTATGCTAAATGCTTTTACAAGGAGAACCGCATAGTATGGTTCGAATAAGTAAAAGCGGTTATAATACCTTCTAATACATGTCCATTACAATATTCATTTAGGTGTAAAATGGGACGTCCCATTTTGTCCACACTTGTACTTTTTTATTTTATTACTTTTCTGGTATTTTTAATCTCAAGTTTTTTTCATTAAATATTGTTTCTACATTAGTTGCTAAGCATTAATAATAATTATATATTATTATGTTAAAATATTCATTAAGGTACAATTAGGAAAAATGCCAAGAACAAGAAAAAGGTTATCAACGAGACAAAGTTGGAATCCCGAGTCAATGGACAATGCTGTTGTAGCTGTAATAGCTAAAAGTATGTCGTACAGAGAAGCATCAACATCATTGATGTGATACCTATTCCTCAACAAGCTTATGAGAATAAACAAAAGAAGAAGACAAACGTTAGGGCCAAAGGAAAAACTGCAATTCTAACAGATTCACCATACAAAAACGAATTACATCAACAGCAACAAAATCAAAAGATCAAACTAATTAAAAAAGAAAAAACCACAGTTAAAAGAAATCTGTTAAAGAAATCTAAAACAAAAAATAAAAGTAAAATTCTAGTAAAAAATGTATCTGATGAAGATGAAGACGCAGAATGCTTGTATTATAGCCAGACGTACATGTCGTCCAATGAAGGATGGGTTCAATGTGTAACATGCAAAAAATGGGCATATTGTTCATGTGCTGGCGAGGATGATAACGAAGATGAACTATATCATATCTGTGATATCTGAAAGCAATAATGAATGATTCCTAACCTACTGTGATAACTATACTAGAATAAGAATTAAGTATTAAGTAATTTAAAATGTTGTTTTTATTTAATGACCTAAAAGTCATTAGGATTAACTCCCATTAAGTTTTGTTTTATTATTTTATAAATGTTATGTACTTATAGTGATTTAAAATTTTCTTTATTTCACTGCAATTAAGTTTTAATTGTTTTTATTATTTTATAAATGTTATGTACCTACCTACAATCATTTAATTTGCATACCTAAAGTAATAGGTTAAAAATATAAAAGGTTTAAATACATATTATATAACACTTTGAGTAAAACAGCTAAAAAAATGTTCAAAATTTTTCCAAACAAGTTTTTGGAATTGTTTTTACATATTTAGATGTGTCATAATATTTATAATGACTTTTAATCATTTTTAACATGATAAGTTATAAATTGTTTATTTTATATGAGTTTAAGTGTTGGGTGTCCCGTCTTACCCAGTTTCCCCTACGTGGAAATCATGCGGGGTAATCAAGCGCAGAGTTGAAGGCGAGAACGCCGGCCCGTCGCATGGCCACTTGTAGCAAATACTCGAAAACTTCGAACCCTCGCGGCCGTTACCTCGGTAGCGTGGGAAGAAGTCTCGGACGATCAGTTGGTCTGAGGACAGTGTCCGACGAGCCGAATTGCTCGCCTAAGGGGCTCGCAAGCTCTACATTATCCTGCATATTCGTAAATCTCTCAGGAGCAAGTCATGCAGAAGTCGGCGGGCGCGGGTACGACGTGGCTAGCGCGCTGATAGCAGAGTTCTAAGAGGCCTCCGGGCCCCCGGTTACGATCGCTTTAGGGCGTCGTCTCAGGAGCCGTGACAATGCCCGACAAAACCCACGCACGTTGGTTATCCGGTCAACCGGTGGCTGGGTACGTGGAAATCATGCGGGGTAATCAAGCGCAGAGTTGAAGGCGAGAACGCCGGCCCGTCGCATGGCCACTTGTAGCAAATACTCGAAAACTTTGAACCCTCGCGGCCGTTACTTCGGTCGCGTGGGAGAAGTCTCGGACGATCAGTCGGTCTGAGGACAGTGTCCGACGAGCCGAATTGCTCGCCTAAGGGGCTCGCAAGCTCTACATTATCCTGTATATTCGTAAATCTCTCAGGAGCAAGTCATGCAGAAGTCGGCGCGGGTACGACGTGGCTAGCGCGCTGATAGCATAGTTCTAAGAGGCCTCCGGGTCTCCGGTTACGATCGCTCCAGGGCGTCGTCTCAGAAGCCGTGACAATGCCCGACAAAACCCTCGCACGTTGGTTATCCGGTCAACCGGTGGCTGCGTACGTGGAAATCATGCGTGGTAATCGAACGCAGAGTCGTAGGCGAGAACGCCGGCCCGTAACACGGTCTTCGCGGGAGAGACATTGGTGCCCAAGACACGAAAGCTTGGAGTTCGGTTGCGAACCTGAACACCGGCGGGACGTTGGCGGGACACTTAGCGTCTACCTGCGGATGACACCATCCGAAAACTGGTGGAGCGCGTCTCATGGACGTGCGCTACCAGGGAATAAGGCGGCATCCAGTGAACGGAATATGGCGGAAACCTCGCGAGGTGGTCGATTGCGGGCGTTAAAAAGACTACTAAACCTATGGAACACAACGGCACAGTATAAAGACACCCCGACGAGCTGCAGCTCGAAAGGTGGGGATTCGGATTACGGGGCCCCACCACCAATGTGTGATAGAATTAGTTCTAAAAGGACGGAGCTGAGCGGCCCGTCGACAGACAACCCCATTCCCGGCCGAGACGCTGGCGCCACTTCGGTCGGCGCCACCGTGTCGACCCGCAAGAGCTCGAAGAGCAGACGAAAAAGGAAAGGGCGTTACAAACCAAAAACTGTCCGACCCCCGAAAAGGAAGGTCGAGGACGTCGAGGGACAGCCCCCCGACGAAAGCACGACAGAAACTGGTAGAGGTCACTGGGGAGACAGTACACAGGATACAGAGAGCCCAGCCACACTGACGAATCTGACCGAGGAGGGCATAGGGCAAGGAACAGCCAGTCCGGAGAACTATGTAATTATCCCGGACTCAGGCAGACTTGCCGCGGAACGAACCGAAACAAAAATCAAAGTCTTTCAGATAAACGCGGCCAGATCCAAAATGGTCATGCATCAGATAGACAAATTTTTATAAAGCAAAGTTGCAAATATCTGCCTAATACAGGAACCGGCGACCGATGGAAGAGGGGTTTACCTACTTGACAGGCTCCCCTATAAGGTGATAGCTACCGGATGCGTGCCTAAAGCCGCGATCGTAGTAGTTAACCAGTCCATAAGTGTCCTGGGTCTAAGACATTTGAGTACCGAACACAATGCGGTGGCCGCAATTTCGATGGGAGATACCCGATTGGCTGTAATTTCATCGTATTTTCAGTTTTCGGAACCCACCCGGGCGAGCGTCGACGCTCTGCAGTCCATCATGGACGGTGTGAGCGGCGGCGTAATCGTTTGTGCGGATGTAAACGCGAGGTCCACAGTATGGCATGATATAAAGACCGATGATCGAGGTGACATCGTCGTTGATTTCATAAGTAGAAACGATATTACAGTACAAAACAGGCCTGGGTACCCACCCACGTTCAGAAACCGGGGATCGGCGTGCCTGGATGTTTCCTTGATGTCGAAAATCGTCAGGGTTATAAACTGGTCCGCCACCCACGATCTGACGTCGAGCGATCACGCGCTGATCAGCTTCGACATAATCACACGAGACGGCACTTAGATACGATTGGTCTCGGACTGATTGGATAAAATTCCGTAAGACCTTGAAAGGCTGTCGGGACGTAAGGATCAGGGACCTCGAGTGCCCGGACGTCGATGCAAACGGCAGGGCTATAACAGCAGTGCTGAGAGAGGCATGCAATGCCCACATGAGAATAAAAAGAACTAGAAAGAGCAGACCCCCGCCTTGGTGGAACATGGCACTTGACCGGGAATTGAGCACCCTCGGTCGCTGGAAGGCCAGACTCAGGAATTGTAAAAATACTTTCCAAAGAAAAGCAATCCGTCGTGCTTACATTAAGTGGAAAACGGTGCATAAGAAACGTTGCTTTAAAGCCAGGAGGACGGCCTGGCGTGAATACGTCACTAACACGGGGAATAGCGAACCGTGGGGCCCTGTCTTCAACTGGCTAAAATCTGGTGGAACCAGACCGTATGAACGCCTTCCAGCTGCGTCCGGAGAAATGACGAATAGTACACCACCACACTCCGGGAAACCGGGGAAAGGCTTATTGAGGCCCTAGTCCCCGGAGACAGCTATGAAAATGAAAGCCCAGACCAGATTGCGTTGAGGGCGGAGACGGGGGTCTTTGTGGGCACATTCGCGGCTGTTTGTGGCGACCCCGGACACATCGAACCTTGCAACGAGGAGGAGGTTAGGGAAGCCATGTGGCGAATGGTTCCAAACAAATCACCGGGCGCAGACGGTAGAACGGCAAAAATATTGAGACAATCATGGCCAGTGCTTAAAAAGCACATCACGAGCGCGTTTAACAACTGTCTGAGAACAAAAAAGTTCCCGGACGTTTGGAAGAACGCGCACCTTGTCATCATATTGAAGGCGGTCGACAAAGACCCGTCTGAGGCCAAATCATACCGTCCCATAAGCTTGCTCCCGGTGATATCAAAGGCACTTGATCACATCATAGTCAAAAGGATTAGAAACGAGACTGACGCTCATATGTCAAAACGCCAGTTTGGCTTCACGAGAAACCTCTCCACGGTTGATGCGATCCACCACGTTCTCGACTGGTCGAGTAAAAGGCGAGAGAAATATGTGCACGCTGTCTTCCTGGACATCTCGGGCGCGTTTGACTTTCTGTGGTGGGCCCAGCTTGTGAAAGACATGAAATTTGCTGAATGCAGCGACGGGCTCATCGAGCTCACCAAAAGTTACCTCGACGGTCGGCATGAACTAACGATTGGCGACCAAACAATCACTACGGTTCTTACGAAAGGCTGCCCACAGGGAAGCGGGTACGGCCCGGACCTGTGGAGATACGCAGTAAATCCACTCCTATCGGAGATCTTGCCGGAAGATACCGAAATGGTCACGTATGCAGATGATCTGGCGCTGCTAGTTGCTGGTAAAAACCGCGCCGAGCTAACGGCAAGAGGAAATGCCCTCCTCGGAAGTGCCACGCGCTGGGCGAATGAACGCAAACTTTCGTTCTCCGCACCGAAGTCGCAGACCCTTTGGCTGAAAGGATCACTCTCTAAGCCCTTGGACCTCCGACTTGGGGGCGTGAGAATAAAGCCGACGATCAATGCGAAATACCTCGGTGTGACGTTTGATCAGGGCATGAAGTTCAGCGACCACCTGGCGGAAAAATCCAAAAGCACTAATGCCCTCTTTGGCAGACCGCATGGAGTCGCAAAGACCAAATGGGGGCTGAAAAGTAATGCGACAAAAAGACTGTATAACTCGGTATTCATCCCTAAAATGGGATATGAGGCATCAACATGGGTAAACGAATGCATGTCACTGGCGGTTCAGAGAAGCCGTGCAAACTCAGCCCAAAGACTCCCTCTAAGAGCAATCACGGGAGCATACAATACCATATCAACGGTCGCATTACAAGTGCTTGCGGGAATACCTCCCTTAGATCTTAAACTTGTCGAAATAGCAAGGATCGAGGGAGACAGGATCGCTGTGAGAAACGGCACAATGACGGCAGTGGAGGCACAGGGCAATCTGAATCTATACGTGAACCAAACCCTTGACCGGTGGCAGCAGAAATGGGTCACCCATGACAAGGGAAGGTGGACTTTTGCATGGTTCCCGGACGTTCGGGCAAGGTTGGAGCGGAGGTGGTGCATAGATTACTACACCGCCCAGCTGATGTCAGGACACGGGGATTTCAACAGCAAACTCCACCAGTTTACCCTAAGAGGTAGTGCAGATTGTCGTTGCGGGTCACAAAACCAGACCGCCGAACATCTGCTGTTTGTTTGCCCAATCGCTGAACACGAAAGAAAAGAACTCGAGGCCGCCGTGCGTGCGACTGGTGCGGACTGGCCGTGCGACCCCGAGTACATGACTAGATCCGAGGTCATGTTCCAGGCGGTGAAAAAGTTCGCGCACGCGACACTATGCCGTCCTGATGAAGGGTGAACTCGTTAGACGTGACCCGGCGTTAAAGTAAGATTCCGGCATGGGGTCCTGGTAACAAAGAAGGCCAGGACCAGGGGGAAGAGGGATACCCTTCTAGTCCGCACGAGAACAACTCATCCGAGTGGGATCAGCGGTGCCTAAAGCGACGTGGAAAAATCTTGCGGCATACCGGCAGGGGCTATTAAGCGTCGCATAAGACGGAAGGGTCGGGCCGCAATAACCGCGGGAAGGTACCTCGGAAACCTTACCGCGGAACTCCGACCACATGCCGGCTTATCTTCACCCAAATCTGGCCGAGAGTCGGCGGGTCCAGTTAACCCGCGGACGAACACGTGCAAGGAGGAAGTCTGACTGGGAGACACCCCCGACAAGCACTAAATCCGATTTATCGGTACGGACACGGCATCCGTCACAAAAACCGTACCGTTACAATTAAGGTCGGATCGCGGCAGCTTAAAACCCTGCCCCGATCACCGACGCTAACGGGAAAACAGTCGTTGTGGGTACTGGGAGAAACGGTCTCCGAAATCCCATTCCGCGGGCGTGAAGAGAGCCCCGTCGGAAACCCGACCTTGCCAAGCGCCTGGACGTAACCGACGCTTCACGAGCATTGTTACCCGAGCCCGGCCGGTGGGCGCGTACGCTGTGGGAGTACCGCCTTAGCAGAAGGGAGGGAAATTTTCCGGCGCTCGCTGGCGCAGGACTTTCGAAACCCACCGATCAGCCTCCTCGACAGAGCGCTGCCAGCGGAACACTGTCTGGCGCTCGGGCGCCCAGTGTACCCGGCTGGGAGGGACGAGACTGCGCCACTCAAGGCGAGGAGCAGCCAGTCCCGCTTATATGGTAACAGGGGGTCACCCCACCGGGACGATCGGCCTTAATACCTCCCGTCACAACGGTTACGAATGTCCATTTAGGTGGCGCGCTCTTGGTTCCCGTTACTCAACCAGTCCGTCCGACCACTGCCACGCGCTCTCGCACACCGCGATACAATTAATTGCAATTAATTAAGTATTAATTAATAATAGATGTCCACGAATGGATAGCTTCTTTTGGTCTTTTGGCCATAATTTGTAGACATTGAGTTAAAAATACTTACTATACGCAGTATAGAATCATTTGCTTGAGTTAATGTATGATTTCTATTTTGCAATGAATTTGACAAGTCAGCTAATTCACTCGATGCATCATGCATTATCCCTATAAAACATTTAATAATACATATTAATAACTATTAAAAATATAATATTTTATCAAATGTATAAAAGTGAATAAGGTACATACCGACACATTTTTCACGAATTCCACAGAACCCAGTATCTTTTTTAGGCCAATGTATTTTGATTTTTCTTTTAATGATCTGGAATCATCAGTAGATGCATTCGAGAAATGTTTATATAGTGCTGGAAAAATGTTCCATACAGCTTTAATAGTTTTCTCATTTGAAGCTACCCATCTTATTGAGAAAATTTTACCAACACGTAGTAAATTGGATTCCAAGATGCAGCACAAAGATTAAGCTCATTCGTATTTTTAGGAGACTGGTGGTACAATGCATATAATGTCTCAATGAATAACTGAAAGTTATTAGTTCCGCTTACTTCTTTAAGGGTATCGCAAACAGCTAGTTCTAGTCTGTGGTTGCAACAGTGCCACACAACAATATTTGGTTACATTGTTTTCGATTTAACTCCTACACCTGCTACTCTACCAAGCATTGCTGATGCGCCATCACTTCATTCATCATACATTCCATTTAAAGCCAAATTTTGTAAAATAGCACTCTTTATCGTTTCAGCAGATGTATTTTTTAGTTCGACTATATCAAAAAAAAATGTTATAACGTTATTGTTTTCTCCTACAACAGTTCTTAAGCAAATTACTAACATAGTCTTTTGACTTATAGTTGTAGACTCATCCACAATAATGCATATTTTTCTCTGATTTTCTATAATATTGTTACACATTTTTTTTTCTCATTTCCATTGAAATGTGTTCAGTTATATTGCTACACGACTTATCACTTTGAAGCACTCTTCCCATTTGTAAACCATTAATTGATTGTAAATCTACAAGCTTTGGTAAATCAGTATAAGGTCGTTGGTTCTTTGCTATATAATAAGCAGTTCTAAAAATGTTATTTGTTGTTTCATGTTCTAAATTAGATACTTTTATAATTTGATTAGGCAACATTCCAATTTTACTCTTATTAATAATTTGTTGAGCATTCAAGTGTGAATGTGAACTTTTATGCTTGCATATTTTCTTCCTAAAGTTTGCTTGCATTTTATTAGTATCAGATCCTACTGCATACACTTCTCCATTTACCCATTCTTTAGAAACATGTCCTTGATTTTTTGCTAAATTAAGATTTGTTTTTTTACAAATTGTACATCCTAATTTATTTGCGTTATAAAAAAGCCAAAGGTACTCTTCAGAGGAGTATTTTAGTTGTTTTAGATCCCAACATTCTGGTTTGGGAATTAAACTAACGGTAGATTCATCATCAGTTTGGTTTTTATCAGCAGGCAATTATGAATCAGATGCCTATAAAAATATTTAATTAAATGTTAGTAAATGTATAATAATTAATTGTTTATCACAAGTATTTATGTGGAAATATTACATCGATGTTGTATCAATGTATAATATCTTATATTATATATATTAAATTTTATTTAATAAACAACTTTATATCATAAATATTATTCATCCCAAGTTTTAACTTTTATTTTATATTTTAAACTTGATCTAAAGAAAAATATGTATGATAGGTATACCTCTTTAAAGTAATATAGATTAATACAATTATAATATGTTTACCAAAATCCAAATATATCTTATACAAACCTCATTAGTCCTTAAGCTAAACTGTAAGGTTTGACGATCTTCAGAGGTATTTGACACATTTGTCTATAAAAAAAGGTTGGTAATTTAATTTCAATAATAATGAAACACTTAATGAAAAATAAAAAAGCCTAGTTTTGAACTAAGAATAAAATTAAAATTAAATTTCTAAAATATTAGTGCAATACACAAGGTTATTATTAAGGCTGGAAGTCATGGGAGTCATGGGTATGCTTTGGGCAAGGAAAAAAAAAAAAAAGAATGATAACCCGACCTCAAATAAGTTCAAATTTTCAATTCAGAATTTAGTATTCCTAAATGTACCGCCTTGAAAAAATAAGCCCAATTGCTTAATGCTTTTGTTGTGTTTTGTAACGGTTTTTGCCGGAGGTTTTCCCAGTGTTCCATTCCTACCACCCGGCTACCACCACTACTTAGTTTTATGCTGTATCTTTATTCTTTACTAATAACTACCGTAATATTAGTATTCGATATTGATTAATTTAGAATAACAAAAAATAAATTTATTTTGTTTTTAATTTTAATTTCAATCTAAATTTAAGAAAATTTTCTAAGTTGATGTCGAAATTTATAAGTTAACACTTATTAAAATCTTAAATGTACAGTACCTATATACTATTATCAGTATTATCACTATTATAACAATTATAAATTTCAAAGAAAACAATTTATACTTAATACTCCTTATGTCTTGGTCGTTATTAAGATTTTTACGTTTTATGCATGGGGCATTATACGTGTAACAAATAAAACGTTTTAAACGCGTATATTACCAACCCTGGTATTTATTATAAAATAGTAAAATATTTATTTATTTTGTAAGATTTTGCAATACATCAATACATTTTACATAATTAAAACAATAAACTTGATCATCTCATTTAAGCTTGCTTGTGATGGAGGTGAGAGTTCTTACGTTATAAAGAGAAAAATTACTGCTGTTACATAGTTAATAAATAGGTATGTATTTACATTCTTATTAATTGAAAATAACAAAAAGAAAAGAAAAACAATATACATGACAGTTAACTTTTTTAAAAACATTATCTTTTATGAACACAGAATAGAAATATAATATGCAGAAAATAAAGCATTTTAAGTAAAGCATTTTTAAAACAAAAAATATTTTGATAAGTATTAAAAATTAATATTTTATGACATACATAGCTCAGTTGCAGTATTACTACAACTTCTTAATCCAAAATGTTTTTTACTATTTGTTTTAATTACATAAATACTTTTCTTATATTTAAGTTGTATTGAAATAGTTAATGTTGATTTTGTAAACAACATTTTCGAATTTAGTTTGTTTGTTATGATTAAAGTCTATTGGTTGAGCATTAAAACTTAGTATTGTGCCAAAGTGGTCAGCGGTTGACATTTAAGTATTCATGCTTGCAAATTCTTACATTTATATTTTTTTGTAAAAAAAAATCTTAAAATTTGTGGTTTCTCGAGTAGTATTATTTATACATATGAAATTGTCTGGCAATTACATTAAGATAATCAGTAGAATTTAGTGAATCATTAATATTAATACCTCCTGCTATAACATAGTGAATATTATTATTATTTAATTGTTCTAAATATGTATTCAAATTGTAACGGATAGTATCCGTTTTCTCACGATACACAATTAATAAACCAATAATAGTAATAGATTGAA
>NW_021770540.1:299813-300961 GCF_005508785.2 Acyrthosiphon pisum
TATAATTAACCCGGACACTGGCAGACTTGCCGCGGACCAGACCGAGACTCTAATTAAGGTCTTTCAGATCAATGCTGCCAGATGAAAAATGGTTATGCATCAGATAGATAAACTATTAGCGAGCAAAGCCGCAGATATCTGCCTAATACAGGAACCGGCGACCGATGGCAGAGGGGTTTACCTTGTTGATAGGCACCCCTATAAGCTGATAGCTACCGGTCGTGCGCCTAAAGCCGCGATCGTAGTAGCGAACCAGGCCATAAGCGTCCTGGGTCTGAAACAGCTTAGTACCCCGCACAATGCCGTGGCCGCGGTTTCAATGGGAGACATCCGACTGACTGTGATTTCATCGTATTTCCAGTTCTCGGAACCCACCCGGGCGAGCGTCAACGCCATTGAGTCCACATTGGACGGAGTAAGCGGTGGCGTGATCGTCTGCGCGGACGAGGTCCAAAGTCCAAGGTCCACGGCTTGGCACGATAATAAAACGGATCAGCGAGGTGACATAGTGGTTGACTTCATAAGCCGAAACGATATTACAGTACAAGACACCTTCCTTCAGGGTGGGCGAGACCCGGCTAGCTTAGAAGAAATACTAGGCAAGCGTAAGGTCTCGGATAAGTATTGGAGGAGGTGGGCGTCCGCACAAGGCCGTACCCTTGGACGCCCATCTGATCAGCTCGCCCTCGGCTGTACGGAACCGTGGGCGGGCGAAAGCAGGTCGCGGAATTGAGGCCGCGGCTGACGGGCCCCGCGTGGTTGCGGGGTCGGGAGAGAGCGGTCGGGCGAAAGCCCGGCCGCTCGTCTTGGGCCAAGCCCCGTTCCAAGCTCTCAACGCCGGCGGAGGGCGCATCTCCGAACCGAAGCCGTCCGGTGATATGGCGGGAACCTCGCGAGGTGGTCGATCGCGGGCGTTAAAAAGACTACTAAACCTATGGAACACAATGGCACAGTATAAAGACACCCCGACGAGCTGCGGCTCGAAAGGTGGGGATTCGGATTACGGGGCCCCACCACCAATGTGTGATAGACTTAGTTCTAAAAGGACGGAGCTGAGCGGCCCGTCGACAGACAACCCCATTCCCGGCCGAGACGCTAGCGCCACTTCGGTCGGCGCCACCGTGTCGACCCGCAAGAGCTCGAAGAGC
>NW_021770540.1:301011-308707 GCF_005508785.2 Acyrthosiphon pisum
GACTTGCCGCGGACCAGACCGAGACTCTAATTAAGGTCTTTCAGATCAATGCTGCCAGATGAAAAATGGTTATGCATCAGATAGATAAACTATTAGCGAGCAAAGCCGCAGATATCTGCCTAATACAGGAACCGGCGACCGATGGCAGAGGGGTTTACCTTGTTGATAGGCACCCATATAAGCTGATAGCTACCGGTCGTGCGCCTAAAGCCGCGATCGTAGTAGCGAACCAGTCCATAAGCGTCCTGGGTCTGAAACAGCTTAGTACCCCGCACAATGCCGTGGCCGCGGTTTCAATGGGAGACATCCGACTGACTGTGATTTCATCGTATTTCCAGTTCTCGGAACCCACCCGGGCGAGCGTCAACGCCATTGAGTCCACATTGGACGGAGTAAGCGGTGGCGTGATCGTCTGCGCGGACGAGGTCCAAAGTCCAAGGCTTGGCACGATAATAAAACGGATCAGCGAGGTGACATAGTGGTTGACTTCATAAGCCGAAACGATATTACAGTACAGAACAAGCCTGGGTACCCACCCACGTTCAGAAATCGCGGGTCGGCGTGCCTGGATATCACTCTGACGTCGAATAACGTCAGGGTTGTAGACTGGTCCGTCACTCATGACCTGACGTCGAGCGATCACGCATTAATCAGCTTTGACATAATAGTACGACGCGCGCGTTTTGTCCCAGGAGACGGCGTTAAGATATAATTGGAACCGAACCAACTGGTCGGAATTCCGTAAGACCCCGAAAGATAGTCGGGACGCAAGGATCGAGGAGCTTGAGTGCCCGGACGTCGACGCAAACGCCAGAGCGATATCAGCGGTGCTAAAAGAGGCCTGCGAAAAACACATGATAACCAAAACGTGCAGAAAACACGGACCCCCGCCGTGGTGGAGGAGCACACTGAACCGAGAGTTGAGCATCCTCGGTCGCTGGAAGGCCAGACTTAGGAATTGTAAAAATACATTCCAAAGACGAGCAATCCGCCGTGCTTACGTTAAGCGAAAAACGGCGTACAAAAGACGACATTGCTTTAAAGCCAGAAGGACAGCCTGGCGAGAATTCGTCACGAACACCGGGAATAACGAACCGTGGGGCCCAGTCTTAAACTGGAACCAGACCGTCTGAGCGTCTTCCAGCAGCGATCCGGAAAACGGACGGATCGTACACCACCTCGCTCCGGGAGACTGGGGAAAGGCTTGTCGAGGCTCTAATCCCCGGAGACAGTTACGATAACGAAAGCCCCGATCAGATAGCGCTACGGGCAGAAACGGGCGTCTACGTTGGCACATTCGCGGCGGTTTGTGACGACCTCGGCACATCGAGCCATCTGGCGGATGGTACAAAACAAGTCACCGGGCGGAGACGGTATAACGGCGAAAATACTTAAGACAATCTTGGCTAGTGCTTTCGAAGACCATTTGGAAGCCAAATCATACCGTCCCATTAGCTTGCTCCCGGTGATCTCTAAGGCACTTGAGCAATTATAGTTAAAAGGATTCGTAATGAAACGGACACCCATGTGTCGAAACGACAGTTTGGGCTTCACCAAAAACCTCTCCACGGTCGACGAGATTCGTCACGTTCTCGACTGGTCGAGTAGGAGGCGGGAGAAATACGTTCACGCCGTTTTCCTGGACATCTCGGGCGCGTTTGACTGTCTGTGGTGGGCCCAGCTTGTGAAAGACATGAAGTTTGCCAGGTGTAGCAACGGGCTTATTGAACTCACCAAAAGTTACCTCGACGGTCGCTAAGCCGAACTGAGGATTGGCGACCAAACGATAACAACAGTACTCACGAAAGGCTGTCCGCAGGGAAGCGGGTACGGCCCGCACTTGTGGAGATACGCCGTTAACCCGCTCCTGTCAGAGAACTTGCCCGAAGGTACTGAGTTAGTCGCGTATGCAGATGATCATCTGGCGCTGCTGGTCTCCGGAAAGAACCGTGCCGAGCTTACGGCAAGGGGAAACGCCCTCCTCGGAAGAGCTATGCTTTGGGCGAACGAGCGTAAGCTCGTATTCTCCGCACCTAAGTCGCAGACACTATGGCTGAAGGGATCACTCTCTAAGCCGCTGGATCTCCGGCTCGGGGGCGTCAGAATAAAGCCGACGATCAATGCGAAGTATCTCGATGTGACGTTTGATCAAGGCATGAAATTTAGCGATCATCTGGCGGAAAAAGCCAAGAGCACTAACGCCCTGTTTGGTAGACTGCATGGGGTCGCGAAAACCAAATGGGGGTTAAAGAGTAATGCGTCGTTGCGACTGTACAAATCGGTATTCATCCCTCAAATGGGATACGCGGCTTCTACCTGGGCCCATGACTGTATGTCAATGGCGGTCCATAGAAACCGGGCAAACTCTGCCCAACGGCTCCCGATGCGTGCACTAACGGGAGCGTACAATACCACGTCAACGGTCGCATTACAAGTGCTTTCGGGAGTACCCCCCTTAGACCTCAAACTAGTCGATCTAGCAAAAATTGAGGGGGGCAGGATCGCTGTAAGAAACGGCACTATGACGGCAGCGGAGGCTTTAAACAACCTGTATCTATACGCGAACCAAACCTGTGGCAGCAGACTTGGGTCACCCATGACAAGGGAAGATGGACTTTCGCATGGTTCCCGGACGTACGAACAAGGTTGGAGCGGACGTGGTGCGTCGTAGACCATTACACCTTCCAACTGATGTCGGGGCACAGGGATTTCAACGGCAAACTCCATCAGTTCAACCTAAGAGGTGACACAGCTTGCCGATGCGGGTCACCTGAACAGACCACCACGCATCTGCTGTTTGAATGCCCAATCGCTGTCCACGAAAGAAAACAACTCGAGACCGCGGTGCGAGCGGCCGGTGCACTAAGTCACTTGCTCACCCGTATTATATTGTAATTAAATTATTATTACTATACACTACGTTTCGTCACGTGTTTACGATCACTCTCACCATAGATAAGTGTTTTATAACTCTCGCAAACTTTTTATTGGGTATGGTATTTCATTGATTTCCTAATTCTCGTACGGATACGGTAAGACTTCAAAGTTGGATTAATATATTAGGTGGTTTGGAAAACTTGGATCCAATGTCTGTTTATTCCAAAAAAAATCACCTGTGCTTTGCATTTCTCAAATGATTGTCCTGGTACAAAAAAACTCAATGCAAATGCTCACCCGTCCATCAACTTGCCAAATACACAGAGAATTAATGTTGGTATTTTAAAAGAAAATGTTCAACGCCCAGGTACATATACAATTATGTTGAAATATACAATTAATATTAGTATTCAAACCATCTAAACACACATGCGTGTACATTGTCGTTTTCTAATAGATACTTATGCAGTTACGATATAGCTGTGCAACCCTTTTACTATCGCTTTCTATATTGTATACGGATACGGGATGACCTCAACGAATCATATATATAGGGCCTTTGAAGTATGTAAGAACCACTTGCACGGCCACCGTCGTACAGTGCGTATACGGTGTGTGTGTACAGTCACGTTAAATTGTCCAGTTGTACGTTATTATATATTATACTTATACATAATCATATTGTCGTGTTATTCATTTATATTAATACTAAAACGGTTAGTCTGTCAAGCTGCACTTTCAACAGGGTTATGGGCCCAGATACCCAGATACACAGTCACTAGCCCAGTCTGAGTGTTTTTATAAGTGTATTAACGCAGAAAACTACAACCAGTCTGAGATACCCTGGATTTCGGAAAACGGCGGATCAGTGTACATAGGTAAAATTTGTTGGTAAATTGTTATACAGGTCAAGTATACGGAAGCCATCGATCATGGAAGACTCGGTGAAGATAACAAAATTATGTGCGGAAAACTGGCCGTTATGGAAGTTCCAGATGAAGGTCATACTTAATGCTTAGAAGTAGGTGGTATAGTTTCAGGTGAATGGACTAAACCAGGATTACCTATAAAGAAGTCGTCGGAAACAGAGACGACTGAGGAAGCCAAAGCACGTTGGCAAAAGCATACAAACGCTTGGTTAAAAGCGGACGGTAAAACTCAATGCAAATGCTCACCCGTCCATCAACTTTCCAAATACACAGAGAATTAATGTTGGTATTTTAAAAGAAAATGTTCAACGCCCAGGTACATATACAATTATGTTGAAATATACAATTAATATTAGTATTCAAACCATCTAAACACACGTGCGTGTACAATGTCGTTTTCTAATAGATACTTATGCAGTTACGATATAGCTGTGCAACACTTTTACTATCGCTTTCTATATTGTATACGGATACGGGATGACCTCAACTAATCATATATATAGGGCCTTTGAAGTATGTAAGAACCACTTGCACGGCCACCGTCGTACAGTGCGTATACGGTGTGTGTGTACAGTCACGTTAAATTGTCCAGTTGTACGTTATTATATATTATACTTATACATAATCATATTGTCGTGTTATTCATTTATATTAATACTAAAACGGTTAGTCTGTCAAGCTGCACTTTCAACAAATTATTATACTCTATTTATTATATATTATTATTTATAGTTATAGCTAATGAGCGATATGATCATGTCGAGCAGAATTTGAATGAGTCGTTGATGTCCGGTGTATCTTTTTTAGACAAATCATTAAATGATAAGGATTTAATTGGTAAATATACATTTTCTGCCTGAGTATATTCTTTTAGAATAATTTCTTTTATCACCTAACTATTGTTAATATAGATAATGTGCATGTTGAACCTGTAGATTGTAGTATGACAAGTAATATACTTGTTGATTTTGCAGCTAATGATGTAGTTAATGAAAATGTAGCTAAAAATGTGCATGTTACTCATGTAGTTAATGTTTGACTGATGTTTCTGATTGGCTGCTATTTTTACCGCGTCAAGAGACATCTAATGCATTGCCAGCTGCATGTTGTTTGGTTTTTATCAATCATTTCTCAAAACATCTTTCAAGTGAGTACACGTCGGTTATAGTATTAAAATAATATCTCTTAGGTTATGTATCGAACAATTTCATACGTATTTGAATAAAACGTTTTTTTTTTTTGAAATCTAGCATGCCGAAAGACAGCGTAAAGCATCATAACAGCGGCCGCGGTATGCGGGTGTACAATGCACCCGTATACCACAATACTGCGCCCGTCCGCCGTCCCGGAGGAAACGCCCGACGTAATTATCTAATAAAAAATAGCACATGCGTAATGCATAAGCCAAGTATAACACCAAACATGATTTGTACATTTCAGGATGTTACAGGTGCCAACAGGTGGGGCACCTAGCAAGAAATTGCGGTAAGTTTGTCCTATTATTTATTTTTTCACGTGCTAAGCTTTTGTAAATTTTATCAGACTCCCCCTGCGTGGTACCCGTGGCGTCGCCGGGCGCGTCCTCCCAGCCGGGGCAGCAACAGTAACAACAACAAATGTTACAAAATATAGCAATTTCTATTATATAGTACTTCGACAGTCGTCCATAGACATTGAAGTACGAATATAAGGTTATACAAAGTTAATAATAATAAGTAAACCATTCTTAAAAGTATGTACCTATAAATTATAATTTAAAAAAAAATGTGTTGGGGATTGAGCCCCCCCCCCCCCCTAAACATTTTTCCTATTTGCGCCACTGACAATACATGTACCTATGTCCTATATATCCACATTTTTTTTGTTTTAAAATGTACATTATCAAAATATTTTGAGAAAATTACAAGTTACCACCCAAGATTCGGGCGTTTGTCATCCCGCCTGCGGCGGAAAGACTGTGTGGGCGGCGGTTTTTTTGTCGTTTCGCCTCGGGCGAAAAGATCGCGTCGGCGATGCTGGGTTTTTTGATCCGGCCTGCGGCGGGAACGCGGGACCGTCGGGTATTGTGTTTTGTCGTGTTGGCAGCACTGGTTAAGCGGTAATTTTTGAACTTGGAAGAGTGTCTAGTCTTATATAATAAAACGCGAACCCGAGGGCGGCCCCTGGTGTCGTAATTCCTAACCACTCTAGAGGAAATTGGAGGGAAAACTTATTTAAATTATTTATCATTTATTTAATTGATAAGAACTAGATTCGGGCGTAATCATTTAATTCTTACGGCTTTCTTATCATTATTATTAATTCTTATCATTTTTTGCGATTATTTTAAAAATTTAGTTCATTTGATTATTATTTTTGTTAAATTATAGGTAAATATGATAATGGCTCGACATAGAGTCAGACTTTAAACGTTAAACTAACATGTTATGATTTTTAACATATTTTAAATCGCTCATAATTTTTTTCTATCATTTTGCGGATTCGGACATTATTCGCGTAGGTAGGGTAAGGCGCAAGTGTAGATGACCCGTGGTCGTAAGAACTAGATTCGGGCGTAATCATTTAATTCTTACGGCTTTCTTATCATTATTATTAATTCTTATCATTTTTTGCGATTATTTTAAAAATTTAGTTCATTTGATTATTATTTTTGTTAAATTATAGGTAAATATGATAATGGCTCGACATAGAGTCAGACTTTAAACGTTAAACTAACATGTTATGATTTTTAACATATTTTAAATCGCTCATAATTTTTTTCTTATCATTTTCTTATCTTTCTTATCATTTTTTGCGATTCGGACATTATTCGCGTAGGTAGGTTAAGGCCACGGATATAGATACTATGGTTGCACGACGGCCCATATTGGATCACAGTGTTGAGCGGCGCCGAATGTTCTTATCAATTCTGACAAAAAGTCGCGTTTTACTAGCGCCCTCTACAACTACTACTAAGTTACGGTAACCAAACCGGGTTACCTAGCCACGGTGGAGCGCTAGTATGTCGCGACTTTTTTTTGTATGGATACTATGTATGTATTTATGTAACTTGATAAGAACATTTGGCGCTGTCATATTATTGTTCGTTGTGCAACCATAGTATCTATATCCGTGGTTAAGGCGCAAGTGTAGATGACCCGTGGTCGTACGTTCGAACCCGACGGCCGGGAATATCGTTGATTTGCGGCGGCCGTATAGGATCGGATTTTTTTTTCCAAGTTTTTTTTTTGGTATTTCACATTCTCAGAGTTTTACCTACTTTAATAAGCCTCTTACGGCTCTCTTATCATTTATTTAATTGATAAGAATTATAATTATTATCATTTTATTATCTTTCTTATCATTTTTTGCGATTTTTTTAAAAATTTAGACATTTGTTCATTTGATTATTATTTTTGTTGAGGATCATGACGCATACCTAATACCTCAACAGAACACTTTTATTTTTACTTAACTATTTAACGTGTAACTGTTAATTACTACTTATGGACTGTGATTATGTACCTATTTATTTTAACCCATTCATTGATTATGGCTCGACATAGAGTCAGACTTTAAACGTTAAACTTACGTGTTATGATTTTTAATGATTGCCTTAAACTAATATTTTGTTTTACTTTCACTTACAAACAAATGTTTGATATATGTGTACATGTCTCTCTACACAACACTTTTATTTCACTAATTAGTTTTCCCTTTTGTCATTTGACTTAACTGTTTAATTGTATAACTTTGATCACTGCTTAAGAACTATTCTTTCGCTATGACTAAACATATTTTAAACTGCGCTCCTATTGTTTTAACTAATATCTGTTTGACAAAAATGCTTACAATATAGTTTATTAAACAATTGACATTATATATACAACTGTACTTTTTGATTTAATTAT